>NC_048438.1:9396601-9619045 GCF_004353265.1 Vitis riparia | reverse complement strand
ATTCCTCTTTTCCCTACAATGTCAACCAAAAACCAAAACTCTTACTTCAACCCTAAACTTGTTAGAAGTATGATGGTAAGAGAATCATTTACTTCAGAAGCCTTACCAAGGAATTTGGAACATCAATTTGGAAGAGATGATGGAGGCAGGAGTATACATAGGCTTATAAACAGTGGAAAGCCATCTTAGAGGTTTAAGTTTGTTTACTGCAATCTATTTTTCAAAAACAACATATATGTATATGGGTTGATGATGATGTTCCAAACTCATTTTCAATTTGTTCAATAGATTTGCTTTTGGGAGAAAAAGAGGAGTCATTTCCATTTTCTTCTGCATGTTTGCGGAGGATCACTGCAAACTGATTTTCCTGAATATTCATAATTCCTATTTATTACATACACAGTTAGCTTACAAGCTACAACATGATAGATACAAAAGAACAAAGAGCAAAAAAGGATGGAAGAAATGGCAAGAAGGATGCAGGAGAGGTGGTGAGAAAAGATAGATGACCCTGATTCAACTAAACATATGGCCATCTGCAAAGGGGGAAGGTGCAGCAGGACTCATGTAGCCAAATGGAAACCATCCAGAAAAAGGTTTATGGAGTTGAATTGAGTTAAAACAGATGCTTCACGAAAAATAGAAACTTTCCAGACTTTGAGTATTTTGTGATTATGCAGAATAAAAATACTGTTTTTTGGAACATAGTTGACAATCCAATGTAAAAGCTACCATTTTGATGACTCTGCAGATGTTTAGGGCCAAAGTGAATAATAGGAGTCGGGGACTATAACTTTAGAAGATTTCGGATTAATTATAAAGAGATTTTAGGTAGCAATACAATCAGAAACCCAATGATGTAACAATTCCCTGGTGCAGTGTTTGGTTCCTGAGAACTGGAGGAAAAAACAAGAAAATAAAAGGATGACCACAACCTTATATTTTCCAAATCTGGATCCTTGAGAAACAGAAAAACAACAAATCAGAAACTGTTGAACACAGTTTTTTTTTCATGGAAGATCTCAAATTTTCTCAACAACCAAAAGCAGTTCCAATGCTTTGACCTGAAGAGATGAATTGGAGAAAGCCCTAAAACAATATATGCTAAGATGTTTAAATAACACAGTAGAGAGAACCATAATCAAGTTGTCATTAGAATCATTCATGGGAAGCAGAATATAAGATGGTGAGAATTGATAAATAAAAAGGAAAAGCAGGATGTACCCAGATGCATAAAGCATCCAATAAGGCAAATGGTGCAACAAAATTGAAAGCCTCTGCCAAGAATTGGTAAAGAGATTGCATACTTGTATAAATTGTCCAACTTCAGTGGCTTTTGTATAAATTGTCATAACAATGAGATGCTTTAGTAGAAATATCTCTAATCTGCCTCTTAGCAATGTTGGAAATGAAAGATACTTAAGAAGAAGACATTAAATATATCAACATCTTATCTTAAAACTTTGATTTAAGAAAAAAGTGCTATCTTTGGGTACGTAGGAATTCAGGGGAAGCTACTAAAACTTACTTTTGCATGATGTTTAGATGATAGTAACATGAACATCTATGGTCATGCTACTTCATGGATGATTGTATTAATAGAGCAATTCCCGTGTCAAAATTGCTTTAGTTATCACACCTTGATTCACTTCCAAGGCCCCAATAATTAAAAAATAAAAGGTTTCAAGAACCCACATATTTGATGATGAATTCATCTGTTTCAATTGACTTTAAAGCCACAAACCAATATCATTTTGGTGACTTTAGCTTCTTAATTATTGGAGCTATTCAATGGCAAATAACCCCCTACCCCACCACCCAACCACCCTAAAAAATATCTCATGTCTTACTCTTAAACACCCCATATAAATATAACAATTTCACTTGGATAATTCCATAGAATTTTTAGTATGGGAACTACTTTGAAGATTGACATGTCTTGGCAAGAGCTCCATCTGCAGAACCTACAGGCATAATTTACTCCAACTCATACCCAAAATTTTCGATTAGAACATATAGGGTTTTACTCCTTTTAAAGATATAAACCAAATTCATAGGAATCTTTTTGGTTGGTAACACATTTTTATTTAATAAACCATAAAAAATTATATCAAATGTGATAAAAAATTAATATAATTTTTAATGAAATTAAGAAAAACCAAGAAAAAAAATCAGGACTTTACCTTGAATCGCTAAGTGGATGGAGACGATGGAATGTCTTGCGGTCCCAAGTTGTTTCTTCTCAACACAATTGGAGTTATTTTTCTCATTTATTTGGAGAAAATATGGTTTGGATAAAGGGAAAATGAAAGAAAAAAATTAGGGTTTAGATTAAAAGAAAAACCCCACCAAAATCTCTGCATGTGCAAAACTTACTCTTCTAATTAGTAGACTCCCCACTTCAACCGTTCTTTCGATCTCGTCTACATTGACGTAATACTTCTATTGTTGAAATGAAAACCTGTAAATCTCATCTCACTTTTGGTTACTTCACAAAGGAGAAGGCCAAACACAACTTTGACAACTGACCACTAGTACATCCTAGGAAAGTGAAGACTTACGGTTTTGGATGCTCTGAATGTGAGATTTGAAGGTATGTGAAGGGAAATCATGTTTGGGCGAGTGAGGAAATCGGGTGGAGGGAGTGGAAATTTTAGGCATGTTTTAGGTAAATATGTATACTAGGTAGGATAATGACACTCTTTAGAAACATCAAGAATGCAAAAATGTTATATATCCAATGACACTTAAAATAAGCGCCAATATTTTTTAATTTACACGTATCAACGGCACTTGCAGATGCGTCATAGTAAACAAACGCCAATGTTTGGGCATAAAAAATAAATAATGACATTTTTTTTAAAGCACCAAGGAAGGAAGCGTCATTGTTTTTGTTTTTTGTAGTAGCGCTTAAACCTAAGAATATATTGTGTCTTTTCTAAATTTTTATCTAGAACTAAGTAGATAAGTTATCTTGATCGATGACAATATCTCTACATCATTCTTAATAAGAAGATTGTCATCCACCTACAAGATCTTAGAGCACCACCATGCTTCCCTACTCCTTATATACATAAGGCTCTTTGCTTTGAAAACATCTAGTTGCATCAAAGATGTTAATCATTAAGATAACCATTCAAGAATGTTAATATCTTATTACCATATTTCATAAATGAAATACATTGCAATAGACATGAGTATTTTTCTGGATTTGAGTATGGCTATTGGTGAAAGGGTTTCCTATTATTCAAACAATGTTTTGAACTATAACTTTTAGCTACAACCTAGCCACATAAATCTCAACCCCTCCATCTACTCCTTTGTTTCTCTTGTAAACCAACTTACTGTTGGGATTGAGGCCTTAAAAATAAGATATGATGTAACAAAGTTAGACTTCACTATCCCCTTTGTAGACCCTCCATTTTGTCCTACTAGCACATGCCTTATTGTGTGTTCGTTTAGTACTTTACAACAATTCCCTGGTGGCCCATTACTATTCGTGTAGTCTATATTTTCTAAGCCACATTGGGAACTTTGGTTGAGGGATTTATCTAACCCCGTTGTGACCCTTGGCAGCCTTAATTTAGACTTAGGCTCACTTAGATGCTTTAGGCACCCTAGGCCTGTTTGGGCACCCTAGGCCCGTTTGGGCACCCTAGGCCCGTTTAGGCACCCTAAGCCCATTTAGGCACCTTAGGTCCATTTAGGCACCCTAGGCCCATTTAGATCATTTTTTTTGCATGAATGCATGGTTGCATGGTTGCATGGCTTCATGGCTCATGTTTTTTGCATGGTTCACATGACTTTCCTTTTTATTATTATCTATTTAACCATTTTGTATATTACTTTGTGTATTTTTTTATCATTTCATAAAACACTTTTATTCATTCAAATAATTTCGTAAAATACTTTTATTTACTTCAATATAATAATTTCATCAAATACTTTTAGTTAATCTAATAATTGTATATATATAATATATAATATATATATATATATATATATATATATATATATATATATATATATATATATATATATATATATATATATATTATTTTTGTCAATCTGATAAATTTTGCTCATTTTCTAAAACATTTTTTTTTTATATTTTATGTTTAACCTGTTAACTTTGGAATTTTGCAGGGAAATTTATCAATGAAGAGTTTGGCTTCTTTAGGAAAGGAAACTTGGAGTTGTGATTGGAGAGATATTCAGTCCATGTTTGGAAAAAAAATAAAAAGAGGAAAGAGGGCTCACTTGAAATGGTAAGTTACAAAGCTGCATGGAATGTGAAAATGAGATATTTATTCTGTGTTTGAAAAAAAATAAAAAGAGGATTGAAATTGTAAGTTACAAACATGCATGGAATGTGAAAATGAGAGATTTATTGTGTATGTGGACGGAATGAAGGTTGTGTTCAAGAAGAAGTGATTGAAAAAAAAAAAGATTAAAAAGAAAGAAAAGAAAGGAGTAGAGATGGTTGTTGTTCCTTCCATTACCGTGGTTAGAGAGAGGAGCTGAATGGGGGGGATTGATAAGAGATTAAAAAAGAAAAAAAGAAAAAAAGAAAGAAAAAAAAAGAAAAAAGGAAAATTGGAGGGTGATGGGTTCTGCCATTTTTTTTACATCACTGGGGCTGCAGAGAATGAAAGAAGTGATAGAGAACAGATTAAAAAAGATAGAGAAAAGAAGAGGAAATGGGAGGAATCACACTGGTTTGAAAAAAAAAAAAGATTAAAGGAAAAAAAAAAAAAAAGGAGTCCGTGTGAAAGAGGAGACATAGAAGGATTTTTTGAGAAGTGAGGCTGCATTTTTCACAGAGAGATTTAGGCTGCTGTTTGGGGAAAAATCAATCCTTGTTTTGGATGTAATTCAGGGTAAAAATCAGTCCGATTTTGGAAGCAATTCAAGCTGTTGTTCGGGGTAAAATCAGTCCGTTTTTTGGAAGCAATTCAGGCTGTTGTTTGAGGTAAAAATCAGTACGTGTTTTGGAGACAATTTAGGCTACTGTTTGGGGTAAAAATTAGTCCGATTTTGGAAGAGATTCGAGTTGGTGTTCGGGGTAAAATTGGTCCTATTTTTGGAGGTGATTCAGGTTGTTGTTCGGGGTAAAAATTAGTCCAATTTTTGGAAGAAATTCGGGTTGTTGTTCGGGGTAAAAGTAGTTTGGTTTTTGGAGGCAATTCAAGCTGCTCTTCGGGTTAAAAATCAGTCCGATATTTGGAAGAGATTCGGGCTGCTGTTTGGGGTGAAATCAGTCCGGTTTTTGGAGACGATTTAGGTTGCTGTTCGGGGTAAAAATCAGTCTGGTTTTTGGAAGAGATTCGGGCTACTGTTTGGGGTAAAAATCAGTCCATGTTTTGGAAGAGATTCGGGCTGTTGTTTAGGGTGAAATCAGTCCATGTTTTCGAAGAGATTCAAGCTAGTGTTCGGGGTGAAATCAGTCCATTTTTGGAAAAGATTCAGGCTGCCGTTCGGGGTCAAATCAGTTTGTGTTTTGGAAGAGATTTAGGCTAACGGGTTTCTCTTTCTCCATGTTACATAGCCATGGATAGTCCACTTAGATTGCCACTCATCCAATCTTCATCCGCACAGTTGCCGCTTTGAGAAAGACACAATCCACGCTATTGCTTAGAAAGGTAAGTTGGAATTCCGTTCTATTTAAATCTTGATTTATTAAATAAAAAAAATGTGTTGATCATCATTGGGTTGAGGCTTCGATTTATTGTGTCAGTTTGATAGAGTTTGGCTTACTCAGTTTCAGTTTTGAATTTGTTAGATTAAATTAGAGAGGTTTGAGTTTAAATTGAAAAAGTTTGGGTTTAGTTTAGTTTCAATTTTGGCCCTATTCATGTACATGTGTTCTTTAGAATGTTAATAAATTTAATTTTGGATGCTTCCATCTAATTCTTAATATTTTCGACATTTTAAAATTTCATTTTTGTAAAATCCTTATCATGTCATTAAATTGATAAATTGTTGATCTGATTGGTTCCTACTAATTACTAAATTATAATTATTGGTTTTAGATAAAATCCATGCCATGTTCTCAATTGTTTTCTTTTTGTTAGTTCAGATAATTTTATTTAATCCCTGAGTTTCAGATTATTCTGTTCTGAATTTTATCCACACAATTGCCTTAGTTGTTAATGTTCTTAATTGGTCTCATGTCTTTAATATCTTATGTTCTTATTTTTTAAATTCATGTGATGTCTTTAGGATTAATTTATTAGTTTGATTGATTCTTGCCAATTGTTAAGGTTGTCTATAATTTAAATTTTAACCAAAAATCCATAATTATTAAGTTATTTAGAATTTTTGTTTTAGTTAAAATCTAGACCTATTCTAAATTATTAAGTTGCTAGTTTGATCTACCTTGCTAATTATTTAGTGTTTTAGAATTTTAGTTTTAGTTAAATCCTTGCATATTCAAGTTGATAATTTTATTTAGTTTGATCGGTTCCTATTTAATTCCTTACTTTCCAAAGTTTAATACATAATTGTTGATGTTGGCTTCCTTATATTTTATTGAATTGTTAGTTCTTTATCTTTGACACTTATTTTATAGGCACCTTAGGGAATTCTTGATTTTGAACATTCTTTTAGAAAATGTTTTCTTTATTAAATTGACATTTTGAGTTGAATCAAATTTTCTTTTTCCAAAAATGAATTTTTCCATCATAAGTTTGGCTCCTTGATCCCAAATGAAAGGTAGCCAAAAAGAGGATCCAATTTAGCTTTTCTCTTATTTTCAAAACCCTCTCAAGTTTGAAATAAAAAATCTCTATTTTGTGTCTATTGTATGGGATTTAACAAACCATTGGGTCCTTTTTTTTTTTACTTCCCTTAAAGTCATTTTCAAAAGCATTTAAATCACGAATAAAAGGTTTTAGAAAACATTCATTCTAGCTTTAGGCAAAGAACACCATTTCTATTAAAATAATGTAACTAATTTCATTTAAGTTGCATTTCTCCTTTGTTGATTTTTCAAAAAGTTGGTTTTTATACACATAGGCTTGGACTTGTGCTCCCAAACTAATGGGGATACACAAGTAAAACTTATGGAAATTGAACGGGGACTTGATGGAACCCCTACATAAGAAATTTTTTCAAAACTCTTCCTTGCTACTAGTTTCACTCAACCACTAACCTTTTAGATTTAAAATTCGTTTTAGCAACTTTAGAATGTTTAAAAATTTTCTGAAACTTGTATGATTTTCCTCACTTCTTGAACTTGAATTTAAAATTTCATTTGAGTTAGAAAACAATTCTGGAATAGAAGATATAAATGAGTCTTTAGGGGGACTTCGTTTTCACCTAGTTCTGAACACTCGAGATCTTTTTGCAAAAATAAAACACCATACGACTTTTTAAATTTGATTAAATATTTTTTCTCAATTCTAGGCTTCTTGAAATATATATTAGACACATAAAATATTGAAAATGTGCTTTTTGAGGGAGATATTGTTTTTTAAAGTTGTACCTACTGTGCATGATGAATTCTTGACATCTGATTAGCTTGAGTGTTTTAAAAATATTTTTGAGTACTATTCGACCCTAGATTCATTTTTTATGTGATATAGACACTTTGAACTATGTGTGTGATTTGTTTTATGATTTTATGTCATTATTTATTATTTTTTTTTAAATTCGTTTATGCATGTCAGTTTTTCTTATCTAATTTAGACTTTGTAGAGCCTTTAGGTGTGTTTGCTACAACCTGTCCTTTGAATGAGAGTTTGGCCTTTAGTATGTTGATCTAGATGTGTAGGAGTAGTTTTTTGAATTTTTTTTCGTAATTAAATTCCACTCTAAGCCATTTTTTTAGAAATTGTTTTTTTGATACTCCATTTTCTAATTGCATGCTGATGGTTTTATACTTTACTTGAAATTGTTATTATTTTTGGAGTCATTTGATTTATCTTAGCTCAATTTTGGCTTTAGTACTATATATTAGACATAATAAAGGTGTTATATAATATATACTTGTCCTAACCACTCTAGTTTTTTTTTAGGAATCTTATAAATTATGCATGCTATCCAGGTACACTTTCTATCACTACTTTTCGGGATTCTATGAACATGCATGTTATTGTCAGCCTTATTTATGCTTGATGTGATCCTTAGGTGCTTAGATGTATGCTTGATTGCCTTAATATATGTTTGATCATTTGATTTGCCCTTATTAAAACAAATGTTGTGTGCTATATTTCTATACTAACTTTGATGTTTTATGATAGTGCTTGAGAAGCAGTCTAGGTATGCACCCTAAATTTCTTTTATGATCATGATTTGACTTTTCTTGTTTAGTATGCTATCTTTTGAAATCACCCCAGTCTACCTAGGTACCCTCAATTAATCAATTAATTGCCACATTTCCCTCAACTTAGTCAGTAGAGACCTTTATAGGGCTTAGAGGGGTGCTACATTTTAGAGGTACCTTCCCAATTGGTAACCTGATCCCCTGAACCTAGACTCGGGTTTTTCAAAGACACGTTTTTCCAAAAACTATGAAGTCACTTTTTTTTAGGGTTTTCTTTCTAGTTTTATTTTCCCTTTTAAATAAAATAAAATAAAATAAAAGCGAGTCTCGCCAATCAAGTGAGGGCGCACGTGAGAAATAGTCTCGCCAAGGCTATCAATTATCATTATCCACTAAGTTATGACACTGCATGGACTCTCAACCTTGAGAGGATATTGAGCATGTACCAAAATCAACAGGATACTTTGACCTCTAACGTAATCATATATCCCTATGGATTGGGTCACTGTTGATGGAGACTGGTGGCAATAAGTATTCTTAATAAAGACACCATGATATCTCATAGGATTGAGATAGTGTGTCTCATTGGGTGATCTAAAGGATATGTGATCATGAAATCTGTGGCCATAGTAATTCCTTTAGTGGAATTTGACATATGTTCCTTTGAGCTAGAGTATGTCATTTAATCATAAATAAGTGAAATCTGAAACTTAAGGATTTGAAAAGTAATCTTGATAGGTGATAACACTACCTTGTTAGATTACAAACACTAGTTCATGAGAGGTCTGCACGTAGTGGATAGTAGGTCACAAACCTGAGCACTTGGTGTCTCATTGTAATCTACATAGCATTAGAGTGCAGTTGACTCTCTATAGTGGAATGTTGAGTCAATTTCAAAATTTGATTATAAGGGAACCAGTATTCCTATGGGTTCTAGCAGTCTCTGCTCTAAGTTCATATTCCTTGTTGGCACGACTTATGAAGATTGGATGAGTTTTTAGTTCACTTTTGTGCATGAGGGCATTTTGGTAATTTCACAAGGTTGGACATGGATAAGTGAGTGGTATCTCTAGATTAGGCTTATTGATTAATTGAGGCCTTGTATGATTAATTAATCAATTAACAATTTTTTTGGGTTAGATTAAGTAACCCAAACTCAATAGGAAGCTTGTAAATACCCCTTTAGAGGTTAAGAGTTTCCAAGTCTTTCCATTCTCCTATTCAGTCTAGTGAGAGAACCCTAGCCTCTGTCCTTGAGATCTCCACTATTTGAGTGCCTAGACACAAGAAAGAGTCATCGGGTGGAAGATCATGATGTTTATACGATCCATTATGACTTTGGAGTTATCTACATCAATTGGAATTGATCCGGGAACATTCGAATCAAAGGTATGTGGCTTTATTCTCTAAATTTAAGTTTTCTATGATATCCTTATTGTTTTTGAATACCCGTTTATCCATTATGATAGATTTAGCAAGCTTAGGATAGATTTGCATGCACCCTACACGATCCAGGGCATGGGAACAAAGTAATCTAGGGTTCCCAACAGTTACATCTATGGGTTTTATCCTTTTAAATGCTTTTATAGAAACCCAAACTTTGTTAAAACACTAAGATTCTAAACATACCTTCATAGATCTTTGCCAAGTTTTAAGCATTAGTGTTACTCATTACTTCATAAAAAACTCTAGAATACAAACCTCCCGCTATGATGAGTTATGATTGTACTAAATGTATCAAGAATGATATATACTTATACCTCTAGATCCATAGTATCCTGTGTACAAGTGGGACTATCTTTTAGTGTCCTATAATCTATATCACTTTTTGCCTTATTACATATCATGTAGTCTCTATTAGAAATCTAGTATTTATAACAACAAACACTTTTTTATCATCTTGACTATAAAGTAATGACCCCCAAATTCCTTTTAGATATTCTATAAACTAAAGTACTTGTTTGGAAAAAGAGGTTAGACATAGTCTCTAAAACACATCCCTAAAAAGATGTGGAAAAATTTGAGAAAACAATTATCAATCCCACTATCTCTATCAAAATATGATTTCTTCTTTATATTATTCCATTCTGCAATGGAGTTTTTGGTGCACACAACTAGGTTATAATTTGGTGTTTTGATGGAAATAATTGAACCTACTAGACACACCACCTCGATCTAATTGAAATACATTGGATGTTTACCTAATAGATTATCCGATTCTGCTTTAAACTTAATGAATGTATTCTAGGCATCAAATTTCCTATGTACTATATATACATACACAAACCTAGAGTATTCATTAACGGAAGTGATGAAATACCCACACTATTCCTATGCATGAACACTAAAGGTTCCAAACATTTCAATATGAACTAAGTTAAAAAATTCCTTGGTTTTATGTTCTTCAACAATAAAGAGCCTTTTGGTTATTTTACACCTATACATGATTCACATATTGGAAGATTCTTTGGAATCATAATGTCCAAATTTAACCAGTTTTTGGATCTTGTTTAGATTAAAATAATCTAAGCTTTAGAATCCAAATATTTAATTAGTGCTAGGTTCTTTCGTTTAGTGATATATGACTATTCTCATTAATTACTTGACAAATTGATTATAAAGTCTCAAATAAAAGAGGTAATACATTTTATTAGCCTGCCCAACTAACTTTGCAATTGAAAGACAACAAGATTGAAGCCCTGACCCTTACAAAGGGTATTTATAGGTTTCCCATTGGACTTAAGTGAGTTGAGCCTACCATGGGCTTGAGTCACTTAATCTAACCCAAAAAGGTTGTTGATTGATTAATTAACCTAATAGGACTTAATCAATTAGCTTACTTTATTAATTAACCTAATATAGTTCACTTACTCTTATACAACCCTACGTAATTATCAAAATGCCTTTATGCAGACAAGTGAACTAAAAACCCATCTAACCCTCATAAACGTGCTATCATGGAATATAAGCTCAAGTGAGGATCACTTGAACTCATAAGACAATACTAACTTCCTCATAATTAAATTTTGAAGTTGACTCAACATCTCACTATAGAGGGTTAATTACACTCTAGTATCCTATGAATATTGCAATGAATATTAGAGTTTGTGACTTGCTATCCATTATATATTGTCTCTATATGAACTGGTGTCTGTAATCTAATAAAGTGAAAGCTATCGTTTTATTAAGATTACCTTTACTATCCTTGAGTTATAGATTATTTTATTGTATGATCAAATGACATACTCTAACTTACTAAAAGCATATGTCAAATTCCACTAAATGAATTATGGAGATCAACATATTTCATGATTACCCCTCCTTAAGATTGCCCAAGGGGACACACTGTCTTAAAGTCCATGAGATATCATGGTACCTCTATTGAGAATACTTATTACCACTTACTTCCATCAACAATGAATTAATCCATAGGAAATATTTGATCACTTTAGGATCTTACCCATAGGTCAAAACCATCATTAACTTTGGTACAAATTCAATATTCTCTTAAGGTTGAGAGACAATATAGTATGATATCTTGGTGAAGTCATGACTCCTTAATAGTTTGACTCACCATAGGTCTTGTCCAATGTGTAATCATACATACTAAGTACACTCACCATGAGAAACTCAACCCAATGACCAAAACTAGTCATCCCTTCAATTAGGGGATGATGTAATACAATCTCAAATAGATTGTCTAAGTCCACGAACTAGTTGTGAACAAATCATCTAGTTTTAAGGAATTCATGACTTGAATATTCCATACAACTTTTAAAGCATCCAAGTTACCTTTATGAATTTTAAGTCATATGGTGTCATTATTTTAAAAGTGACACCATAAATAGTGACACCATAAATTATTTTTGTTGTAGTGTAAAGCAAGAATACTCATGAAGTACGATATATGAAATAAGGATAAATAAAAGTAAAATTGGAATATCATTGAATAAATAGTGAATTCAAAATTTGTTACATTATGTTATGTTTTTAAGGACTCTATTTTAACAATATTTTCTTTAAAATAATAGAAAATAATTTTACAAGAATATATCCTAATAAAAACCATATCAAAATTTACAAATGAAAAATATGAGACACGACACTTTCCAACTGAGTTTTCTTGCGGGTAGTTTCTCATGGTAACAAAAGGAAAGACTTGGGTGGAAGGAAATTGAACGTTAGATTATGATTTAAGCTAGACCATTAGTGTTTAGGTGCAGTTTGGGGGTGATAAAAATGTGCAAGAGGCTTCCTTTTTTTTCTTTTTCCAGTGGATTAAGTTATTGGTCATGAGTTTTGTATTATGGCTATCTGAGTACGTTATTCTGGTTGATTTCGACTTCTAAGCTGTGGGTTTATTTATAATCTTTTGTTAGTTTATTTCATTCGTTGCCGTATGTTATAAATTTACGTTAAAGCAATGCAAATTTTCTCTATGAAACCATTATTTCTTTACATAGGTTGAGCCAAAAAAGGAAAGAAAAGGAGAAATTGAGAGTTGATTTACAAGTTTAGAGAGAACATTAGACATTAGCCATTTTCTTTCACGTTAACCTCTTGGCAAATTTTTCAACCTAACTAGTGAACTTTGACTCCAATAATATCTCTCTTTTCTCTAAGTTGTTTGGAAGAAAATGAGACATTACTTAACTTTCATGCAACATCAAATGTATGGTGTAATGTTGTTCTCCAGCTAATTTTTCATTTGCTACTCGGCCCAGTGATTTTTCCCATTTTGGGTATTAATCTTCTGGGCTCACTAAGATTTTATTTCTGAAAGAAGTTTAAGACAAATGCAAAAGCTTCACAAATCTTGAATTTATTTCCATTTTGGAATTCATCAATAATGCAAAATGTAGGCATACAGGAGCTCATTCCATACATCTGGGACCCCAGGGAGGCACCAATGTATACAATCTGCATAACTTTTCGGGTCTGATAATTGGTCTTCTGTTAGAGGTTCCCACTGCTTCCTGTAGATAGATGGGTGGCCCTCTTTCCTGTACTCTGAAAGTTGTGTAATGTTAAGAACTTTCACATTCACACCTCTTTTTTTCAATCTATCGATCGTGTCGTCTACTACTCCCATCATTTTGCGGCATGATCCATTTCCCCAGTATCCCTCTTGTGAAATCAGTTCTGTTTCACTGTAACAATTTTGACCTCTGCTGCACCCCATTCTTCAGCCCTGCAATGAACATGGCATGTTAAGAATCCTACTATTTTGATATTAGGTTAGCTTTAGAGCTAGGCATTGGCTAACCGAGGCGCAGCCTCAGCTTTCCTTCTGTCCTCTTAGGAGTCAAGACAACAGCCTATGGAGTCTCTAGCAGGAAAGAACTTGGGCTAGAGCTGGTTTAATTTGATTATATATCAAAGCATTTTGACATAGCTAAGGATACTATTCTTCATTTCATATCTTAGGTTCAAAGGAAGTATTCTGTGTTTATGGAGAGTGTTCAGTGGCAGGAGGCAGCTGCTGAGAGACTTTTCTCTGAAACAGGTTAGGAGTTTGAAACACTTGAATAAAGAGAATTAAGATAGGAATATCCAAATCTGGAAAGAGTTGGAGGTGTAACTTCACAACTACTAGTATGGGACATATTAATTGACATACCTTTGGTGAGTTGGGGACATGCTAACGAAAAACAACTGGGTCTTCCTTCTGTTGACATGAACTTCCAACCAATCTGACCAAGTTTTGAGAGCCACCTCATAAACGCGTACCATCTCTACATCTTTGTAAATCCCATCTGGGCTTTCAAATGATCCCCACCTAATCATTTGAAGAAACAAATCAGAATTTTTGGTGCACCAATTCAGCATGGTAGGCCCAGAAGTGAAGTTGTTTATTCCTTACTATTGATCAAGAAGCTATGATTAAGGGTCCCAATGTGTACTTACAGAACTTTCATTTTGGACCTTCTCCACCAAAGATAGGTGTTGAAAACGAGTATGTCTGCATCAGTCCAATGCCTTGCGTGCTTTTCAATTGCTTGCACTCTCACAACCCGTTCTGGTAATCGGTGCATCACTGGATCATCAGAGTTCGATTCCACTAGCATTGGGGCCCAATAGAACTCTATAGTGGCATTGTATTCCTTCATTTCATTAACAAGCAATTAGCCATGGCAAATCCAAATTGTAACCATAGAAAGCATTAAGAAATAGTTTTTTTCTTCACAAGGACCCATAAAAGTGCTGCTTCTGCCCAAGTGTATTGATTTTAGTAAATAGTTAGAATGGTAGAAGCCCTTTGCCTCATATACATGTATGGCACATCAGTCGAGTTTCTTGTGCATCACAAAGAGGGAAGTGTTGGACTCACAGTGGCCTTGAAGGTGGTCAAGGAGCCATTGGTGTGCATGGATTTGAGGTTTGGAGGGATGGATGAATCAACCAGGCAGACCATTGAAACCCACTGGCCCCTATTAAGTGAATCGCCGACGAACACAAGCCTCTTACCCCTCAGCCTCTCCAGCAATGCTGTGGCATTGAACCTTGTTAACATGAAAAACATTCAACAAGACTCAAAAAACATTAACAATCTCATTATCATCATTCAAAGTGCATGAAATAATGGAGCTGAGAGAAAGAGACAGACCTGGGGAGATCACATTGGTGAGGCTGCCATCTCCAATTCTGATAGCTCAAATCCTGCCTCCCAAACTTCTCACAAGCCAACTGATCAGACATGAAAGTGCATTGCTTCTCCTTGTACAAAGGGTGAGACTATTATCAAACACCCACTTGCCCGAGAACAAATTGCACCCAGAGCACGACGATTCACCGCAATTCTGACATATTGACTTCCGATCTTCCAACCACCGTCCACCCTCTCCTGTCATATAAACAGCAGCAACAACCTTAAGTGTAGCCACCAGGAGGCCCATAAGGGAATGAAAGCTGCACCTCACACCCCATGTTCCGGCCACCATGTGCAATTTCTGTGCCATATTCACCTTCCCTTTGCCAGTGACTGGGGACTCGTTTCTAAATCCCAAAAACTGGTTGGTGGAAGCCATTTTTTTTTAATGGATTAGGAGGAGTGGTGCAACTCCATTTATGGGTAGGTTACCAAAAACAATATACATATAGGGTGTTACACACCCTTTTAGCTTCAACGTAAAGGTCTTAGTTAATCATTTGCCGTGTTTTTGCATCAAAGTGAGGATTGGTGGGACTCCAGGAAAGTCTCATCACAGTGAAAACTGGATATGATTCAGTCAAATATTGGATGAATGATGAAACAAAAAATATCTAAAGGGACAGGGGTAGTGAGGAAAGTAAAGCCGAGTCACAGCAGCTATTTAGTATTTACCTTGTTTTCTTTATATTTTCTTTTTCTGGTATGACCAGAGCTGTTGAAGTGATTAAAATATACAATGGATTAGGTTGGGTAGTTGAAATATCTATATCCAAATTTGTTGTCCTCAAGCGTCACAATGGCAATGGCCTGCCTCCCGTCCATCCGTTACTAAAGAACCATAGAGGATTTGGTAAACGTCATATCGAATCTTTCCTTTTTTTCAAAAAAAAAAATATATATATAAATGTGAAAGGATAAAAATACAGCGGCTTCTCGGATCGACACCCATAAAGCCTAACGGTCGAACCTTATCTCCCATTTCTCCCTATGATGATGAAAGGGAAGAGAGGAAAGGAAGAAAAAAAGGAAAATGAAAAGAGTAGATAGATTTCGGGCTAGAGCATTTTTGCTCCTTCACATTCATGTTTTATTTGATAGAAAAAAAAAATTTGTTAAAGAAAATTTGTTTGAAATTAATTAAACTTTAGCTTTGTATGTAATCATTCAACTCAACATAATTTTTATCATATAACCATCTCATATTTCTAGTATCAAAAATTCATCTTGGCTATCCTTAATTAGTAGGAGAAACCCTTGCTAAACTAAGAGAAGAATTTATTTTCCATACTTAGAGTGTGATAAGTGATAAGGATCATAAACACTCTATATATAAGTATGTTTAAAGGCCTCAATCATAGTCATTTTAACAAAATGAAAATAACTATCTTGTAACCATATAGTCCCAATAAAAGAGTTTCTCACTAATAAAAGATATATATACAAATTAAGTGGTTTAATTAATGAAGGTAATGGACAATAAAAGAATGCCATTTATAAAACAAATATACAAAGCACGGGTTTATTTCACAATATAAACCAATGGATTCAAAAAATCTTTATTTAATGAATGAAAATTGTATAATTTATAATAATCTCATTCATTAACATTATTTTGATTAATCCATTCGATTTGAGTTATTAGTTTATTCATATTATTGTAAAGAGACATTTATATATAATAATTAGTCTCTGAAGGGGTCATAGAAAACTTGTGTATTTGGTAATGCGATATGTTCATACTTAGGATTTTGGTGCAAGATTCGTGTTTTTGGGGACACTAAACTTGGTTTCTCTTAAAGACAAATCCTGTTTACAAAGAAAAACAAAATTTGACTTTTAGTAAATATGGAAATATTTTCTATTATTGATTCTCTATCATATACTTGACATGTGTTATGATGGAACCTTATATAAGCACTAAATATTAAAGAGGACATTTTTTAAAGACACAACACTTGGTGCCATCTATGGAATCAAGAAGCAAAAGCTAATATTAAATAGGACGTTTTTTAGAGACACCACACTTGGTGCTGCCTGTGGGAATCAAGAAGCAAAAGCCTAGTTCTAACAATGATCTTAGAGAAACAATCGGAGAATATTTTAATGATAATGGAAGAAAATTTTGTAGCTTCAAAGAAAATTAGGCGAGTAGCAAGAGGAACATAAGAAGCAACTCAAAACGCTCCTATCAACTTCAAAAGCATTGCAACAAGAAAACGAAGTGAGGGCTAGAACCCCCCTAGTACACGTCGATTCCAATCCAATTTGTGGACTTGCAACCTTCTTTCAGGCGGTTGCAGACATCTATGAACACATGAGGACAACCAAATCGATTGGTACACCTAAATGAGATTTTAGGCCATAGTAGTCAATTCCACTATTAAGTTAAATTCAAGTTCATATTCAAGTATTGCTCAAAATAATGATGGCCCCCTACACGAATCAGTTCGCCCATTCCAGATCACTAGCTTGATTCATAGATTTGTACGAGATGTACAAGCGTATAGTACGACATTCAAAATATTAGATGACATAGTCACAACATCATTTGCTTCTCGAATTAAACAGGAGGCTCCATGACACTTTATGATGCCCAAAATTTTAATATGTACGATGGGATGGGAGTCCCTTTTGATCACCTAATGCACTTCAGATAGGTAATGACTCTTGAAAGTGGTAATGATGCTTTATTATGCAAAGTATTCCCGTCTAGCTTGTTGGGTCCAACTCTATCATGGTTCCATCCCTTGCCGTCAAACTCAATATATTTATTCAAACAGCTATAAAAATACCTTTTCCACTCACTAAACATGCTGTGTAAGGCAGAAGCAAGCAAAGTGTAGCGAGTCTATTTCATGTGAAGATGAAGGGGAGTCTATTTGAGAATTCATGAAAAGATTTCAAGGTGAAATTCGACGGAGTCAACATGGATACTTGCAGGCCATTAAGAGAGAATCTTCCTGAATACTCTATTCTTCAATTTAATATCTCTAGATCCACCTAATTTGCAGACAAACTATTCCAAAGGGCCAACAAGCATGTGATATTAGAAGACAACCTCCGCTCAACCTCCCAACACATGGTTGCATCAACACAAGGGGGCAATACTAATGTCCTGTGAAGCTTGCTTGGATATTATTCTATTTAAAGTTAATTGAAGGAGCTGGTAAAAGCTGCTGTTTCAAAGAAGCTACAAGTGTCTACCTCAAAGACTGCCTATGTCCTAGAGTTTCATCTTCAAAAACCATAGAATGAATTTGGCTTGAAAAGAATTTTCTTAAGAATTCTTAGAATACCTTTTGGAATTCTCAGCTACAATTCAAAGCACCATATTCTGGATAAAAGCTCTTATGTTTAACAATCCGAAAATAATAGGCTTATTGATGTTCGTCACTGCAATCATCAAAGGAGCAATTCAACCAGATACATACTCTAAACAGACCAAGATAAAACTTTCTGGAAGCCATTAGAAGTTATTTTACCTCAAAGTTCGTCCAATTCAAGTCATATATGAGAGCAAATGTCTTATGCATAGCAGATCAAGAACATGTGGTAATGTCTGCTCATTGAAAGGTCATTTTTGTTTGTCTCATCTATCATATATATATATATATATATATATATATATATATATAATAGCCTGAAACGATAGATGATGATGTTCCTAAATCTTCATTCATGATGTTAATTCCATTCTTTTAATAACGCATGCATTCTGCCGAATTGGGTTTTAACTTCTGCAAAATCTTGATTTAGTGCTTGTTAATGCCCGTTTACTAAACTTTTGAGCTCTTGAATAACTAGATATATATATACATATATATTTAATGAATTTTTGGACCTTGAATGTCTCTCATACAAGTTTCCTATATTTTCAAATGGGGAAGTTGATTTTGTCATGAGAAGTTAATCTTAACATAACGCGTTTCACTCTTACTGCAATTACAAGTGGTGTATGAGAACAAGGCCAGACAGTTATGCACAGTTGACGGAAGTTCACTTCAATTTTTAAAAGGATTGTGACAATAGTTGATACTCAAAATATGGCTCCTAGAACCTCATCAAGATTAAGGAAAAAGGATGATGTTTACCTTTGTGTGGACAATGAACCGGGATTTGCAAAAGACAGCACTATTGGTAGGTATGATATGCTTAATTTCATAAAAACTTGTTCCAACATGGCTTAAGAATTTGATGTACTTAATTTTAATCTCTTTCTTTTCCTTCACCTAATCATACTAGATTTCACTTTAATCAACAGATCTTTAAATTGGTAGAAAAATTGTCAACAAACACAATGCGTTTTCCAACATTCACATCCGGCAGTTTTTCTTTTTCCCTAACCCATCAGGCTTTCTAGCAGTATTTTTCCCCTTTTGAACCATGTTTTTTTTAGTAATGGTACTACAGTATATAGCTTCTGAATTTTTATCTTGATTATAGTCTTCCAATCTTATTAAAAAATTTTACACCAAGGCATTTTTGGATAGCTTTTAAGTAGTAGTAGGCATAATTATTTTCGTTGTGTGGTTTGATTTTATATTTTAGATATGATTTTATCAAATATAGTATAATTTTAGCATTTTTTAACATTGAAACCAATGCTAAGCGAGTACATTCAAAGATGTAATAGATACATGGGAACTTGCCAATGAGTTTTCTAGTTGGAACCATAGGAAACAGTACCATTGGAAAGAAGATTCGGTATAGGGCAACCTCTAACCTCCCTATTCCCCTTATTATGTCATCTTTTGATTATTTATTCTAAAAACTAATTGGTATCTAGTGAGGATAAGTTAAGCCTTTTATGACATTTGACCACCATCATTTAAGTGACCCATCCATCAGGCTAAACAACAACATTGTAGCAATCCCTCCCCTAATATGATGTTCCCATGCCTTGAACCCATAAACCTAGCTTTGATACCAATTATTGGATCGGACTTTGATCATCTCATCTGAAAAACCTTTGGTGTCTAATGATCATAGGTTAAGCCTTCTAAGAGATTCAATTACTATCATTTGGATGACCTATCCACCAATCTTAAGAGCGGCATTGTTGCACCCCCAATACTATGGTATTTGGTCAAGATGTCAATACAAGCGGGCTCGTCTAAAACAACACATGAAGGATTGAAAACCAAACAATGAGGATGGGGAGATGGGAAACAAGATTGTACCAACCCAACACAAGTCTCACTTAATCATGATTGTTATTCATGGTGGGCTAATGGATTCCTCGTGGAGTTTTAAGTCACAAATAAAATGAAGAATATAAGAGGCTCTCTTCAACTATGAGTGGCTAGTGTACAATGCACTCTTACCCAAGGCAATATTCAACTAATATATGGACTCATCACAACTAACCCCTCTAAGTTGTGGCATCTATCACATCCACATGAAGATGCACTAGTCTTAACCCTAACGGTGGTCAAACACATCATCCAGAGAGTTTTTGTCTACCTAAGGAGATCCACTGATTTATTCCTCCTACCTACATTTTTATAGATGGGATATAAACTTACTATGTTACAAACCTTATGGCGAGTATTGAAATGGTTCAACAAGTCTCAAATTGAATCACTAGGAGAAGTTTTTCTACCCGTCTTACTGGGATTGACAACTATGCTAGTATTGTTTAGTCTCGTGGACAATCTATCTTATACAGCATCATATTAGGGCAAGCATGAATTCAAAAGATGAAAGTTGTCATATCTATTTACCACCAAAAATTGAGCTTTTGTACAACATGAGGGTAGGTAGACGTACATTGAGAAGAGAATTCATCTAGGCACTATTACAACATATCATTAGCTATGGGTGAGAATTTAAAGCTCATATCACTCTTTTTCTTAGCCTAGGATTAATTAGGTGCATGCAAAAATCTCTTTGGCTTTTTTAAATCTATGCATAACGAAAAAAAATTAATATCAAAAACAATTTTAAATCTAGAAAATCAAGTTTATATGTGCTTACCAAGATTTGGATGTTCATAGCTTGATCAATGTCAATGAAGATTATTACAAAAACATAGATGGTCTCATAAACTTAGTAATCTTCCACTCAATGACTCCTCCTTGAATCTTGGCACTCTGATCGTGGAGATCTAAAGGGTGGAGGTTAGGGTTATTTCTTTGGAACTTAAAGGAAAATGACAAAAGTATGAAGCCCTAACCCTTAGAGAGGCATTTAAAGGTCCTATGAGCTTAAGTGACTTAAGTCCACCTTAAGCTTAAATCACTTAACTTAGTCCAAAAACCCACCTCCAATTAATTAATTAGCTTAGTTTAGTAATATTGTTCAATAACTCCTATGTAACCTTTTGTGTTTACTAAAACACAGTTACACACATAAGTGAATTAAGAACCAATGCAATCCTTCTAAATCGTGTCATCAAGGAATATGAGCTCAAATAAGGACTATTGGGATCCATATGACAATATTGGCTCTCTTAGAATCTAATTTTGAGTTGACTTGACATCCTATTATAAAAGTCAATTGCACTCCAAAACCCTATTAAGTAATAACGAGGATTGTGACCTACTATATGTTGGACTAGAGCACTGAAATAATGACATGATGTAAAAGTATTTCATTCATTAATAAATTTATTTATTTATGTATCTTGTTCCTTTTATTATCCTTTATGCATGAATTAGTTATTTGAGCATAAACACCTATATTACTTGCATTGTACATGACTTGGGTACATTAGGAGTTACATAGAAGATACAAGTCATGGACTCCTTGTAAAATGATATATAGTTCACAATCAGTTTATAAATTTGGGTAATGCAATATAGATTGTAGTGCATAATCTCCTAATTAAAGAGATAACTTATTCTAGTCGTTGGGATAAGTTTCCCATTATGAGTGCACTAATATGTATGGTTATAGATTAGACAAGAACTACAATGAATCATGATGTAAGACTATCAATCATTATGATTCACCAAGCCACTATATTGCATAGACTTTCAACCCTGAGAGGATATTGAGCTTGTGTCAAAATTATTAAAAGGCTTTAATCTATGGTTGAGATCTTAATATGGTCATATATCCCTATGGATTGGGTTACTATTAACAGAGGTTAGTGACCACAAATATTCTCAATAGATGCACCTTAATATCTCATGGGATTGAGATAGTATGTCATTTTAAGTGATCCAAAGGACATATGATTTAAAAAATTATTATCACAACATTTCACTTAATGAAATTTGACATATGTTCCTTTGAGTTAAAGTATGTCAATTGATCACATAGTAGGTGAATTTGTAACTCAAGGATTTGAAGAAGTAATATTGATAGGTGTAGCATTGCCTTATTAGATTATAAATACCAGTTCATGGGGAGTCTACATGCAATGAATAATAGGTCATGAACCCAATTTTGTATCATTGTAATTATATAGGATACTAGAGTGCAATTAATTCTCTTTAGTGAAATATTGAATTAACTTCATAATTGAATTATGGGGGAGATAGTATTTTCTTATGGATCCTAAAATTTAATTTCAATTTATAGTTGTATGTAAAAAATAAATAAATAATCATTGGGTTTTAATAAAAAAAAAACATGTTTTTATTAAATTAAATGATTTGTTTATATGCTCAAAATCATTGGTAGATAATCTTTATTATGTTTCTTTTTTATTCGTTTTTCCGAGCGATGAGAATTATCATGTCTCACTCAAAAGAAATGAACTAACACTTAGACACTTGCGACTATATTATATTAATCTAAACAAGATCCAAAAACTGATTAAGTTTGAAATTTTTTACTCTTTGATTATAGATGATCTTCCAAGTCGCAAATTTTATATAGAAGATAAAATGATCAAGAGACCCTTTATTGTTAAAGGATTTAGAGTCGATGAGTGTTTAAAGTTAGTGCATATATATTAACGTGTGTGAGTCTTTTAATGTCCATGCTTTGAGAGGGTATGAATATTTCATCATATTTACAGATGATTACTCAAGGTTCAAGCATGTTTACTTAATGCATAGGTAGTCCAATACCTTGGACAAATTCATTGGATTTAAGACAAAATCATAAAATTAATTAGTTAAATGTATCAAGGCACTTTGATTTGATCGAGGAAGTGAATACATGTTTACTTACTTTGATCATTTCCTCAAGGAGCATGAGATTATATCCCAGTTAAGTGCACTTAGAATTCCATGGCAAAATGGAGTAGCAGAAAAAAGAAATTGAACATTGATGGATATGGTGAGATCTCTTATAAGTTTCTCATCACTTCCTATATCCTTTTAAGGATATGGCTTGGAGACAATGACATGCATTCTCAACCTAGTGCCTTCCAAGTCCGTACCTTTAACTCTCAGGAAGATGTGAAAAATGTGAAAACCTACTTTGCAACATATTCACATTTGAGGGTGCCTAACACATGTGTTAAAATCAAATGTAGATAAGTTGGAAGTAAGGTATAAGGTATGTTTGTTTGTAGGCTATCCAAAGGAATGATAAAACATTACTTTTATAGAGAGACTGACAAAATGGTATTTGTTAGTACACATGGTAGATTTTTGGAAAAAGATTATATGATGAGTAATAGGATAAAACGTTATATAGATTAGAGAACACTTAAAGACTCTCCCATATTTACATAGGACACTATGGGTTTAGAGATTCCTACACCTACCATTTTTGTTACTTTTAATACATGAGAGCTTTGTCATAGTGAGAGGGTTGTTGTACAACCAAATAAGTTCATGTATTTAGGAGAATCCTTCAAGGTAAGTATAGAGGAACATAAGATTGATCTTATAGATTATTAAGAAAATAAAGGCTAATATTTAAAAAAGAAAACACCCAAGAGAGGGGGGGGGGCGCTGAATTGGGATTAAAAAAAAAAAATCTTTTTAAACACAACAAAGTTAAGCACAAGAGGAACAAATAAAAAGAAATAAAGTTAGAGAAATCAAACTTAGATTTTATAATGGTTCGACACTTCCTTACCTACGTTCACTCTCCTCAAGGTCAAAACCGAGTGAGAGTTCCACTAACTTAAAGTTTCAACCAAGCTTACAATCACCTTTACACTTGGATTCCGACTCTAATGAGCTCTTACACAATATCTTCAAGTTTCAACTTTATTAAAGGCTTTAACACTCAATTAACAGATATGAATCTCTCAACCTAGCTCAACAAAGGCTCAAATACAACTCAAGGTTAGGATGAATCACAAAGGTACACTAAAAGATATGCAAATGAAGATTTAATGCACCAAGAAAAGAATGAGAGCTTTTAAGACAATAACAAGTGGGTAAACAAATAAATGCAGGTGATTTCTGACTCATAAATGAAGTGAAGTTCTCAATTTATAGGTTTCTAATATCGGGAGCCAAGAAAACCAAAAAGCAGCCTCAACCGATCGAGGGGTATAAAACAACTCTCTCTCTCTTCTAGAACGATTGTTCAACCGGATGAGGAACCGGTCGACCCCCACCTCAACTAGTCTAGGTCTGGTCAAGGGGATGTCGAGGTCCAATGGTTACTTGCCAAGCATTTAATGCTAACAACTAGTCAACCGGTCGACCTCCAACTCGACCGATCAAACCCCCAATGGCTAGTTTGGTCGTTTTCTTCTATAAAAAGGCTTCAATTTTCATCGTTTCATGAGTTTAACCTTCCTAAACATTTCTTGAATATATGTGATCCTTGGGAGAGTATATTTGAGTGCACTATTATTCTAAAACTTGTATATCATTAGTGCACCTTTCAATCCTAGTTTTCTTATATCATTTGAGCTTAAAATATTTTTACTAAGATTTTGTGAGATCATTTATTTGTAAATATTTGAGAGAAATAATCTAAGTTTGAGGTATCATTTAGGGATTCTCAAGTGTGGGGTATCACTTGAGAGATTGCTCAAGACTGGAGTATCTCTTAAGGATTGTAAAGGGTGCTTGGAGTCAAAAGTCCAAGATGGTAGATTGAAACCATAATCCAATTGTATTGCTTGAAGGCTTGGTTTGAAATCCTTGAAATAGTGGAACTTTAAGCTTGGGATTGAAGATAGAGGAGAGTGAATGTAGGCCAAGTTGCATTGAACCATTATAAAAATCTTGTATTTGCATTCTCTCTTCCCTATTATTTTAATTTATATGCAATTGTTTTTAAATTGTTTTATTATATATTTTTATATAATTATCTCTTACATTTACATAATTTAAATTTTAAAAAAGAGACCATATGCTATTCTATGACAAGGAGCTATGAAGGTAAAATTATGCTCTATGTATTTTAATGGAGTCCGAGATCTTATAAAAGCACTTGACATATTTACTTATGTTTTGTTGTATTGTATATGTTCATGCTTTTATGTACATATTGTACTAAGCTTGGTGTCCTAAATGCCAACTTGGTGCTTATGTCATGCTTAAGTTTTCCTCTATTGTATCATACCTAGAACCCTTGACAAATAATTTTATTTTTTATTTTTATGACATACTTTGTAGATTGTTATTTTGATAAAACAACTTTCGTTGTTAAGGGAAGATAAGTTGCTTTCAAAAGAGATAAATTACCTAGAATACACTTGATTACTCATCTTAATCCTTGTACAAAATAATGTAAACTAGAAGTTTGAAGGATTATTTACTTGTAAAAGCTTGCAAATCAATTATCAGATGATTTTATTGATGCAAAGAAAGTGATAAAATCATATATATCGATTATGAATACCTCAATGGATTGATGTTCTTGAGGACAAGTAATCAACATAGCAACAAATATGTCTCACATAGTAAAATACTTGAAATAATAAAAGCTAATATCCCAATAGGATAAACCTCTATTATAACAACAAATGAATCTAATTAACATCTAAGATGTGGTAGATCTTTAAGCTCAAAAGACGGTATACCTCAAAATGTGAAAATAGTATCACTTTAGTAAGATACATTTTAAAAATGATTGACAACCAAAAGAAAGTGATATAAACGTGTAAAAATTTATGGTTATTACAATTTTTTGAATTAAACCTTTCATATATTAATGTAACGTTATCATATAAATATTTATTGCAATTATCACGATTGTAACCTTTATTTTTTTAGCACAAAAGGTCGATACTGCTCTCCAATTAAAATTTATTTCTAAATGTGCCATAGTTTAATGGGTGCAAAACCCATCAAATCAAAGTTTATCTTGGTCCAAAAGAAAAGAAAGGCTTCAAAACACAACAGATTGATGCTGCTCTCCATTTGTAATTTATTTTTAAACGTGTCATGGGTACAAGACCCATCAAATCAAACCCCATTTAGGTCCAAAAGAAAATAATTAAAGATCAAATTAATCCATAAATGTTTAACCTATAGAAACTCACACGTTTAAAGTTAGGGTACTACATTATATTTTTGCTAGCTACTTTACAAGGACTATGATGAGCCTAACCTAGTCTATATTATCTCCAACACCAACCTTGTAAATGACATTTGTGGGATCCTCGCATCCGTCCAGCATGGATCCCTTCCCCGTCTTGGTGATTAAACAAGGAAACGCTATTCAGGCATCATTAATTATCATTCAACGGGTATTAATTATCTAAGTATTAAATATTATACATTTACCTCAAGGTCACTTATGAGTATTAAATGCCTGATTTTAAGCCTAGAAACCATTATTCGTAAAATCAATTATTGACATTTAAAAGCAATTAAGACGCATAGGATACAATGGAGGGTGTTCGGAAAAACCATTTAAAGGAGACTAGCCAAACAAGACATTGTTGGTCGTGTACCAACAACATTTACAATTGACTCAAGGTGATACGATATGATTTTTTGAACAAGATTTAACATCATTTATACTTTATATTATACAGGAAAAGAAAATAAATGCTAATGAAAGAACATAGAGCTACCCTACCATTGCCCTTCTTCTCAAGAAATATATACCCAGATGAGACTGCAATAATAATTGCAAAGTCCGCTCATAGCTTATAAACAAAGGATCCCAACATTAATTCGGAGTCCTGTTGTGAGGAATATTGTGCCATTTGCCTACAGAGACGAGAGGCATTTGGGGTCTTCATTCTCAGACCAATTTAAGAATGCAAGGACTGGTGAACCTGCAGCGCCCCCCATACTTAGGGCCAAGCCCTTTGATGACCAGACTAATTGACAAATACTTTGGTAGGTGAATTAATACGGCAAAACAAATTGCTTGTAGAGTAAGGCTACTACCACTTGCATCACTGGTTCTCAACCACCTCTTCATTGAGTGAAAATATTGGTGAGAGAGAGAGAAAAATATGGTAATTAATGTAGTCAAATCTCTGGAAAAATAGGGTTGTGATTGAGTTGTTAGAAGGCCACATCTCCCTTTGGCTGCAGTGTCTAGAACCTCTGTGGTAGCACAGGCCATGGAACTTTTGCCTTTGGACATGGTTAGAGCCAGAAAAGAAGCAGAGGCTTTTTTTTTTTTTTTTTCTCTCTAGCCTGTTTGCTGATTTGATTGACGCATATCCTTTCTAAAAAAAAAATAAAAATTGAGTGTTGGGCTCATCCTTGTGAGTTATGAGTGGGTGCGTGAAGCATAACATGTGATCAACTTTTGGATGTGATGTAAAGTCTCTTGCAAGGGCGATGGGGCATCCTCTTTCCATGCCATGGGTATAGCCGTTTTGAATGAATTCCATGGGATGCCTACAGACTTTTATCAATGGGCCAGGCGATGTTTGCATGGGAGATTAAGTAATAAGCATGTGATGGAAAATTTATAATTAATTGTTGAATAAGAGGAACTACAGTGACACAACTAACATGGGTATCACAAAATGGTCATGTTTATCCATGTTATTCAAACCAATTTACAGGATCAGTTGATATATGAGTTGTAAATCATGATTGTGCTCCGCCTTTTAAAATTTTATCTTCTAGCACTGTCTTTATCAAAGAATCAGTAGGAGAAAAAATTGATCCTAGTACTAATCTACAATACTTTTCCAGTGCAAAATCGTCTAGTTTGAGAACCAAGGAGCCAGTAGGAGGCCTTGAGTGACTGACTTTGTGGGGTTTGAGAAAGACTTGTAGGAGGATTCGATACCAAAATGGGCAAAAGAAGTATTTCCCTGAGAAGTAATTCTGAAGAAGATGGTATCATACAGCTTCATGGGAGAATGTACCAAAGGCGTGGGTAGAAAGACAAATGTTCCATCCAAACCCAATCCCCAAGTCTTGAATCCTTTTTCTTTGTTTTTTTGGTTAAGTTTTCTCTTTTGACTTGGGACACCCAATTGCATATAAAGAGGATACCAATTTCCAACTCAGAGAGGAATTTTAATCATGCCTTAACCTTCCTAGAAACTGCAAGAGATAAAACCTATACTTTAAATGTTCTCATTATACCCTATGGAACTATTATATAAAGCACGATATGACCCGCCACCCCAAAGTTTCTCTTTTGAAAATGCGCCCACTTTGAAAGATACCAACTCCTTGTGATTAACTTAAGATTATTTTAACAGCTTCCACCCCAATCTAATAACCGACCTCATCATCCATGTCATAAAATTGTCTTAGCTAAAGGCCAAGCAACCTACCAAACCACATGTTTATCGCATTTTAAATTTCTACAAGCAGTCATATCACACGGCTCCTATATATAGACATGTATTCAACCATGGAGCAGTGCATACTCATTTTGATCTGAATGTAGGTTTGATTTTAGGTGAAAAATATGGGAAAGTAAATGAAATGGAAGGTGAGGTCAATTCAAGAAAAAGGGAGATTAAAGAAGGGGGAGAGGAGCATGAAAAGGGGAGGGGAGAGGGAGGGGGGCTCAGGGGGGTGGGGGAATGGGTGGCGTGAAAGCATTGATAAGTAGACAAGAGAGCACGGGGATCATTAAAAGCCGCCCTCGCCCACTTGCACACCAACTTGCAAAAAATTGAAGCCGTCTTATTCACAGCACGGCAAGGGAGAAAAATAAAGAGCAAGTGGCATTTGTTTGGAAGACAAGAACAAGTTGCAACTTGCATTTTTCTTTTTTAACTCCTAGTTGAGTTATCAAAGCCCAACTTGCAGTGGCAGCTGTGTTTGATTCCTCCATCTCCTTCCTTGCTATTATTATTATTTAAATAAATGCTTACCATCTTTCAACTCCTCAATTCTCCATCTTACCCTTACCCCTCCCCCCTCCCCCAGCCCTTTTACTTTCCCCCCTTCCTTCCTCGATTAACTTTTATTAATTCTAATGTGGGAGTGAAAGCTAGCATCACAGCCAACGTCATAGATGCCTTGAGCACTGGAAGACCGAGGCCGGTCATTTCACGTGAGGCCTACTTTATTCAAGACAACACTTGTGGCGTTTTATTCGGTTTTTGAATTTTTTTTTATCGTTTATTTCTTCTAAAACGTCTCTGACAGGGTTCGTACATGTACATGCCCATTCTCATCCGTAGCATGCAAAGCCCATGCCTCTGACCGTCACTCAAGCGCCTGTCTCCCATGTTGTAAATTTTATACCAGTTGCACTTGCATTTCGAAACCGTACGTCGGCGTTAATGCCCAATTAAAAAATTTAAGATTTTTCATAATGCTGTATTTCTTTATTATTATATCACAAAAGGGAGGGAAAGAAAAAACAAATGGGAAATTAAGGACATTGCGTCTGACTGTGATCGTAACACTAGCAAAATAGGCTCCCGGGACGGCACATTCTCGTCGGAAAGCGATTAACAAAACGACGTCGTGAAGAAGGATTAGACAATGACGATCATTCGACGGTCACGATGAGAATTTGTATGGAGCGCATCGGATCATCTCAAAAAACGACGGCGTATTGGGATGTGGAAAATATTGTCTACACTCTGCTCATGACGATGACCTCTTACAGCCGGCGGCGTTCTCCGCGATCTGAGCAAGGGATTGCAGGTTGCACCGAACGATGGTGTCGACAAAAACACACGTGTCTTCTTTGGTGTTTCCTGGGGGTATGTCAACGACATAGGATTCCAGGACCACGGTGCCGGTGCTGGAGGGGGAGGGGTGGAGAGTGGTGACCGATCGGTAATTGGAGAGGCGGTGGTCACCACCGATCACGCTGAAGCTGAGGACGTGGCGCTCGTCGTCGAGGATTTCGAGGCGCTCGGTGCTGTTGGCCGCGGGGAGGCCGGAGATGACGCGGACCTCGCGGAGAGTGCCGACATCTCCATCGCCAACAACGACGTGGCAACTCTTGACGAAGTGCTTGTAGGCCTGAGGATTGTCGAAGCGGCGGACGACGGACCAGACGGTGGAGACAGGGGCGGCGATTTGCTGGACGACGGCGGAGCAGCATTGATTGGGGCCGACAACGTGGGTGTGGTGGCGTGACACAGCGTCGGGGACCTGGGTGGCGCTCGTTAGAGGAGACCGCTTCTGAACTTGCTTGTGAGGAGGCATGGTTGAAGTATTATGGTTATTCGCGGCGGCAGAAGCGGCGGTGGCAGTGGTAATGCTATTAGGACTGTTGATTCTATGAACCACAAGCGAGGATTTTGGAGGGTTTGAGGGCATTTTTATTTTCACTTTTGGTATTAAGATTGATGGGAGGAAGAGGAGGTGGAGGGGCTTGTGGGGTTTGAGGAATAGGGGTAAGTGGGGTTAGTGGCGTGGGGTGGGTTTATATATATATAGCGACGATATAGGGGGAGGAGTTGAGGTTAGTCACTTTCCAACTCTAATAGATGTGGCCATGGTTCTTTCCAGTGGATGATTTTATGGTGCGAGAGAGAAGAGTTGGTTGGGTTGGATTTGGATTTGGATTGGATTTTCTAAAGAGAGGAAGAGACCGTGTTTATCAAAGTTCATGTGGGAGTAATAAAATAGGGTCTAGTTGCTGCAACTCAAGTTACTTCCATGCCCTTCTCCTCTATCCCTAATTCATCCCTATCCAACTTCATCATCACCACATTAATATTACTCTCGTCTCAACACTTCTTATAAATAGTAAATACAACTCAAGCTTGAAATTGATTGGCAAAATCTTAAAGAGGTCCCTCTCCACAGGGCATGGGGTTTTGGGTCATTTGGTGATGTGGAAGGGCAATTGGCACCTAACCCACATGAAGTGGCAGCATGGTGAATACGGGAGAAAGAAAGGAACAACTTGGGAGAAGTGTAACCAAATGGGCATGCAAATGGATGATCAAGTTGGCAGGGAAAGCGTAAGGCAAAGATAGGATAAGCATCCTGCCCCCAGTTCCAGACTCAAGACAAAATGTATACTTAGGGCCAAGTTTTCAAACTCTACCATTCTACTTTTTTTAAAAAAAAGCAACTCACCCCAGGGTGTGACCCCATGGCCATAGGCCATAGCATATTAGCATATTAGCATCAGCAGCATCGCATATGTATATGATGGAGACCTGGATAGACCTATTGCTATAGAGCTGCATATACCAGGCTTCCCATGCTGCATATCAATGTAGGTTCCTGTTTGTACTGTCAATTTCCCCCCACTTATTTGTTTTCGGGAACCCCACTACATTTTTTTTCTTCTAAATTCTACACCTCTAGTCTTCACCCACTTTTTTCAACTCCAACTCCTATTCCCTCCACCCACTTGACATTTAAAACTTCCCAAAATAAAGGGCTTTCCAAACCAGACCCATTCAAAGTCTTACTAGCATGAAAGCCTAATGAGTTGCAGTCAAGGGTCCTTATCCATGGCCTTGAATGCTACTTCCTTTTTATTTATTGTTTTCCTTTTTCTCATGTCTATCGATAGAGTGATTTATTTTCTATATACCAACAATGAAAGGCTCTATAAATAAAGGGTATTTTATTATTCTTGTGGATGGCTTTGAAGCTATCAAATTTGTAGCAGAATTATGTAAATTAATGATGAATTGTTTGGACAATTCTTCTATAGGGTGCGTATTTAATAGCCTAGCACTCAATCACACAAGCACAAGGACTTGTTTGTTTTTTTACTTCTTTTTTTCTTTTTTTGAAGATAATTTTGTCTTCAAGGAAAAAGTAATTTAAAATAAATAAAAAAACTCTACCATATACTATCACTATTTTTGCTTATAAATTATTCAATTTTCAGCAAATTTAAGTTCCATAAATCTTTATAAATTTCTTGTTCAAATTATTAACAATAAAAATAAAATTTGAATTAAAAATGAATTTATTCCAAATTTTCAAAATTCAATCTTAAACTTAAAATTAATCAGAAGATCTCTAAAATATTTACACTTATTTAAATATTTATTATAATCAATAATTCGAACTATTTTTGAAAAGTAAAAAATGTTAGAATCTGATACTCTTTCTCAAATTAAAAACCCAAAAGTTAATGATTTAGTCTCAATAATAAAATATATATATTTTTAATAAGAAATTCATAAATTCAAAAAAGAAAACATCACATAGACAAAGGGTTGGATTAGAAAATTTTCTAATATTTTCTTAGCAATCAAACATAATTAAAAATACTAATTCATATATTTATCAATTAATTAATTAAATATATAATTAATCATTATAATAATTTTATTATGATAATAAATTCTAATATTTTGAGATATATAGAACTATTTTAAATTACTACTTTTTAATTATTAGTTTTAAATTAAAATAAAAAAGAATAATTAATTTTATATACATTTCCAACATATAAAAATAAATAAATTTCACACTAATATTATTCAAATATTATTAAAAATAAACAATTTAACACTTAACACGTTCAAATACTAATAAAAAACAAACAATTCAAATACTTAATTATATTTGACTTTATTTGAATTTAAGTTACGTTCAAAATTATTTAGATTTCAAAAAAAAAAAACATTGATCAAGGGTAAAAAAAAAGGAGTTAAAAATTATTAAAAATAAATAGATTTCAAGGGGGAAAAAAATCAAACACAAAATAACACTACTCTAATGTGAATAAAAGTTAAAACTTATTAAAGATAAACAATATGAGAAGAAGATAAAAAGTGTCAACAACAATAAATTCTTAACAAATAAATATGACAAAAACAATATATGCAAAAGACAAAAAGTCTCTCTCAGCAACAATAAATTATTAACAATTATAAGAAAAATCAAATCTAAATTATTAGAAAAGAAAAATTATTGTGAAGCTTAACAATTTGAAAGAAAGAAAATAGAAGAAAAGAACAAAATAAGAAAAAATTATAATTTTTTTTCTATTGTTTACAAAAAAGAGTTAAGAAAAAAAAAATTATTAAGAAATTCCATTTATTTTTTAGTATTTGTTTCTAATTGCTTTTCCCTATATTTTTTTTCCTTACCACTTTCCATTTTATACAAATTAAAGAAAATTGTTCTTTTTTTTTTCACGTATTTCCCTTTATGTAATAGTTTCTACAAACCAAACATATAGATTTATTTTTTTAAAATCAGTTATTGCACTCCAATGTCACCATTCTTCACAAATAATATCACCAAAACCTAAGTCAAATTTGACATAAAAAATAATCTTGTCATTTAATAGCAGTTCTCCTCGGAGCAAGAATGCTAAAAGATTATTTTATCTTGTGAGGGTAATTATCTTTTTTAGCAGTGGCCGAGCTAGGAAATGACTTGAGGGGAGCAACGTTTAGACATGTGGAATAGAAAACATTGTAGTCTAAGTAGCAAACAGGAATTCTTTACCTATACATGAGAAATGGTTCAAATGCCCTCAAATATTTTTTTGTTTTTTTTAAATTCAGCGGGAGTGGTGGGGTTACAATCGAGAATGACTTATTTAATTATTATTATTATTATTATTATTATTATTATTATATCGGTTGTGTTTTACCCAATTCACATGTTAAACAACCTAAGATTGAGTAACTTGAAATATTTTTGAAAGTATATCAAATGTTACCTTGATTTATAAGAAAATAGTTGAATATTAGATTTTATGTGATTCTAAATGGTTTTAAAATTTTATTTTTTAATTTAATTTAATTTTTATTATTCTCATATTTTGCTTAATAACTTATTTCTTAGGTTTCTTGTCAACGATGTCTTTGAATTATGTGATAGCTACTCCTATAATCTTCATATCCTTGGGTATTTATTGAATACATTATTGCCATTCGTGACTTGAGTTTTTATTTGAAGTTTTCAAGGATGCATGTCAAATGTCTCATTCATGATCATTGTTCTTTCGAAATTTTTATATAAGAATTAAAAGTTGTTCATATAATTTGTGATTTGATAGCAAAGTAGGTTTTTTGTTTGTTAGTTCAATTATTCTTCTACAAAAGAAACATTAATGTGACATTAATTACCTCTTGAATGCTCAAATTCTCTTAGAAATATATATATATATATAGATATGCATTTAGGGAATCACCCCCTTTTTATACTTTATTAATTTATGATTATGATTGCTACTTAACCTTCTTGAGCAATTAGTTATCAAGCACATAAAGTTTAATAACAAGAGAGGAGATGATTAGGTGTTGCTTGGATTATGTTTCAAGAGAGGTTGCTAAAAAAGTATATTGTTATTCTATGCATTATCATAATAGCACGGGGAGAGAGCAAAGCTCTTTAATTTAAGTCTCTTAAGAATCATAGTGTTGCTTAAGGAGTTCTTATTTGTATCTTCAATTATGCCTTTGTTGTTGGTCTTCTCATAAATTTGGTAAATATTTACTATATATTATAAATGTGATTTTTTTCTACTTAAAAGCAAATTATTTTCAATAAAAAGTTAAATAAATAAATACCCTTTAAATCTATTTATAATATATACCATGTCTAGTGTGTCAGTGAAGATACCAAATTTTCCTTAAAAAAACAAATATCCGAAGCTTTTAGGTGGATGAAGTCACTTTTAAGATTCTACAAATTATTTTTTTTCTTCTTTATATGAAGTTTTTAAGGTTGTACTTTATGTTTGGCAGTAAATTCCCTTATCCATGTCCAATTCCTTGATTCTTGAATAGATGACAACGATAGCATTCCAACAGTTGCATAAGACAGTCTCTTTAACAACTTTTTCCTTACTATTTTATTAACCCATGCCCATTACCATGTTCACTGTATTGGGCAATTAAAGTATTCAAACTGCTTTCAAAACTCTTAGAAATTTGAAGGTTGAGAGAAGTGGTCCATAAAGTGCACATTGAAGAGGGAGCAACTCATACTTTCAATGAATGTTCTTTGTATGCGAAGTTAAATTCTTATCCTTTGAGAGGTTAGGGAGATTAAGAATAATAATAATAAAAGATAAAAAAATAATATATAACTTTTTTGAGATATTTTCAAAAACAGATTTTAAAAAAATATCTTCTTGAAACCAGTGCCTAATTATTTTCAAATTTTAAATATAAAAATCCATTTTTTTGACTTACTTTATATAAAGTGTTAAAAAAACATATGTAACGCATAAAATTTATTTAAAAATAAATTCTTAAAAAACCTTTTATATTAAAAATTTGTTAATAGTAATTTTTAAATTAAAGCATAATTTTTTATTGTAAAGAATAGTAAACTGTTTTGTAGTTTTCGATCAGAACATAACTTTCCTTACTTTTTTTTTATTATTATTCTATGAAAATATCTTCCTTTATATTTATCTTCATAAAGTTAAAACTTGTGAAAGAATAAATAAAATTCACTAATGTGTAAGACAAATGCTTAATTAACCAAATATTTTATTGAAGGAAAGATAAAAACAAGTGACTTATGATACTTGGTAGTGGATAACGAAATGTGGGATTATAAAATTTTTAATGGTTGGCATCGTCCCCAACACCTTCACATGGTTGGTTCCTGGAATCTTCCATCAAATTTCATAGTACTTAATCCTATACCAAACCCATAATTTGGGATAACTAAAGAGGATTACTTTCTCCTTTTCCCCTCTTCTAGAAGTTATCCATCTTAGCAATCCTTTCATCGTATAGCTCTAGTCGAGATTCGTTACTTGCATTTCCAACTCTACAACATCCAATATTCTAAACAAGTTTGATGGGAGCAAAGATGTCTCCATCCTATGATAGCATAAGATTGGAAAATGCATGTCCTGTTAAAAAAACCCTCACTATCCGATTTTCCATTTTAAGTAATTTTATTGAGATTTTTTTATATGCAAGTAAAAACATTATTACCAATATTATATAAAAAAAACACTAAAAGACAAATAAAAACTAAGCATCCAACCAATTTACAAAATTAATTGATTCATGTGATGATATTGATATTTTTTCAAGATATTCTATTTATCTGTGTCTCTTATTGGATATCGGGTAAAATAAAATTTGATTTTCATTTCTCTTATAATGGACTTGTAAGAGGGGTCATACACCAAGATTTCAGTATCCGTAAGAAAAATTGATCAAATCCACTTTAAATTTGATACGTTGTTAGTTAAAAAGAGTCATTTTTGGTAATATTTTTGTTTTTATGACAATAACATTTCCACTATGCTGAGTTTCGAGCACTTGAGGCCTAGAAAATGTTAAAAGAGTGTGGGCCATGGAGAATTGTCAAGAATTTGGAGCAAAGCTAAGGCAAAAAGATGAGAAAAAACAAAGTTTTTTTGGTATTAGAACCTTGGCTCTTTAGCGGCCATCGTTTTCCAAACAGGTCTATCACTCACCTCTGTGCATGTAGCTCAGTGGTAGGAGATTTTTTTTTTCTTTTAACTGTTTGTTTGTTTGTCAATGTAGTTGAATGGATGTCCACTTGATGATGGATACAACTATACATTAAGGTATACAGATGGATACAACTAATAAACCATATAAATTAGGATTCCCACCAAATTAAATCAAGTTTATTAGGCCACAAAAAGAATGAAGAGAAGGGTGGTAAGTGGTGAGGGTCATTTTCAGTTATCCATTGCGTGAGAATAAAATTAATCAAACTCTCCTCACTTTTTATCTTTTCTAGGTATAAATTCTACTATTTTAGGAGAGTACCATGTATAGTGATCAATATACACTTGAGATCGGTCAAAATTCATGTTAAAATTGAAATTCCATTTATAAGTAAGGTTTCATCTTCGTTGGAATCATTTTTATTCTATTTTCATCACCGTTAAGTTATTCAAACATGAGAATAAAGAAGAAAAGTAATGAGATACTAATTTCCACTCCTTATTCCTACATAGTTTTTGAAAGTCATTTTATGTGTTTTAAAAGTCACATTTGTTTAAGATGATTCTTGGCTTCTAACTATGATTCTAAACTTTTTTTTTTTTTTTTTTGAAAATGAGTTAAAAATAAAGATGATTTTAGGTTTTGTTTTTAGAAAAAAAAAAAAAAACTTAGGGGCCTATTTAATAATTGTTTTCGAGAATAGTTTTCTGTTTTTCAGAATATTAAAAAAACAAAAAAAAAAACATGTTTGGAAACTAGAAACTATTTTCCGTTTTATTTTCTTATGAACAGAAAATATGATGTTTTCAGAAAACATCTTTTAGTTGTTTTCATTTTTTTTTTTTAAAGATTGTTCTAGAAAATAATTATACAAGTATGTAAAATGATTAAAAATAAAATACTATATACAAAAATCATTTTTAAAATATATTTAAAAATATTAAAAACATTTTAGTTCCCAAATAGACTTTTATTTTATAAAACATTATATAATAATTTTTAAAAACTATTTTTGAAAACAACTACCACGCCTATAATTGCTTTCAATATGTAAATGTTGTTTTACCTTGTAAAAACAGGAAAAGTTGAAAAGTTTGGAGGCATTGGATTGCCAATTTTTCTAAAACTCAATCAAAAGTGAAAGATTTATTCTTCTGAATTTCCCTTTTTACTACTTTTTGACCAAACCCTACTGTAACGTCTCATTCACAAGCTAGGAAAAAAATGAAGACAAGTTGCATACCATCGTACTGAGTTCTGAGTTTGAGAAATACGCCATACTCTTTATATAAGTGAATGATAAGGAGAAAGTAAGAAAGATGGAACATGCATGTTTTTTAAGTAACGTTTTTATTTTCAAGTTTGAAAGTAAAAAAAACGTCATTTTCATTCATACAGCCTGCGAGCACCCACAACCACTCCCAGGCGTGAAAGTGAATTTGTGATACAAAAGAAGACATTTATGAAAAATGTCATTTTCATTTGACACGGTCAAACAAACCCTTAATCGCTCTCTCACATTGGTTTGCACGAAACTGCAATTGAATTGAGGAAAATGTGAAGTCCCCATAGGGGGGATATGGGGAAATATATGGGGGTGTGGGCCCTTAAATTTGTGGCAAGTATTGTGGGTGTGGTTGCCCATTTGAAGCAGACCCATCATGCTCCATATGCCTTTGATCTTCTCATGATCAGCCCCGCATTTCACGTGCTCCTTTCTCCTTCCCTCACTGTCACTCCCTCTTTGAATCATATGCTTCTTTCACCGATATTGCTACCATATCTCTAGCTTGTCCTCCATTTTTTGGGAGTGGTCCTTGTTGTGGAGCTATTCAATTTCCTTTTCACCACATATTCACTTTTGGTTTGGAGCCACAAGATTTTGGTTTGTGGGGAGAATTGAATTTTCTTGTTGTGTTTTGTTGTTTTGGATTGTCAATCTCCCTTTTTACCTTTCTTTAAGAAATTCAAATTGAGCAGATTTGTTATCACATGACTCCAAGTTCCTAATAAGGTTATCTCTGCAGTTTGATGAAATGATGAAATGAACTGTTGCAGAATTTGGCTTATGTGGTTGGCAGACTCCCATTTTCTGCACTCATGCTTGAGAGAAAAATGAGCTTCCTTCTTCCTGTTGAATCTTAGAGGATAAGTCATGGTGAGGTGGTTGAGTTCTGCTGAATCTTAAAGCATAGATCAAGTTTCAGACTAAGAACAGGTACTCCCTCTCTTATTCCTCATCTGTCCCAGACTAAAAAGGATGGCAAATCCTTGTTTCCAAATTAAGATACCAATTGGGTTTAGTCCAAACTCTCCTAATGACCCAACCAGAAATAAAAAAATCAAGATACTGTTAGATAATGACTAGTATGGAAATATATATATCAAAATTGAAACACCCAACGTCTGCAACTATTTTATATAGTTGTTGCCCATTGTTTCATGCATCTTGAGACATCAATACCACCTACTTTACACTACTTTACAACACATATAATACTGTTCTTCATTGCAATGCCCAATCATGAATTATTAAGTAGCCAGTTTCCTTGCATGAGCAAGCAAGAAAGAAAGCTAGAACACCCTACAAGTAGAAAGGCACCCACTATAAGTTGACATGTCTGTGGAATTTTCTTTCAAGGTAGCCGACATGTTAAATCTAACCCCAGACAAATTTAGGTGGATTTGAGGTCCCCAGTATAATTTTGTATATCATTGAATTGACCTTCGAAGTATCTAATATATATATTGAATCCGATTCTGATAGATATATAATGTGGAATTTGTAAAATGGGTTTGGCTTTGCACCATTATGTTGGGAATGGTTTCCAACTATGATATCATGTAAGTTTTGTGCATACATTTGGTAACAAAAATGATTCATTATCAAAAACAAGTTAGCGTTAATTAGAGGGCAATGTAGTCAATATCAAAGCGAGATTTTCAGATTTTGTTTAAGGCCATAGAACTTAGCTTCCATGGCAGCTCTCCACTTTGGGAAGAGGTAGGTGCAACAGTAAATGACATACCAGTCAATATCAAAGTACATTTAGTTGTTGTTATCGTTGTTGTTTCTTTCTTTCCTTCCTTTTTTTTTTTCCATATGTCATGCAAGTGGCCAGGAGAAAAGGTTAGTAGTGGCTTAAAAGAATGGTCGTATCATCCAAAGCGAGCGAGTAACAGCAGTAGGGTCTAAAGACGACGGAAATGGCCGGTGTCTTCTTATAGGGAAGGTTTATTTCATGACAAACATCTCTACTTGTGAAAACTGAAATGTTAGAATTTAGACAGCCTGTTTCCCATTTCAAGCACATGGCATTGCTTTTTCTCAACAACAACGTTTTAGTTTGAAGTGTTATGCAGACCGAAACTTTAAACCTTAAAATTAAAGATCTTATTTGTTCTTGTATCTACACTAACTTGCAAATTCTCACTCTTTGGATGTTTCCGACCTTCCTCGTAGTTTTATCTACTCGGTATTTATATGCTCATCACTATCTTCTAATTTTATTTATTTATTTATTATTTTTTATGACCTAAAATATTTATAAACATATTTGTATTAATTTTGCTTATCCTGTAAAGGAATCTATTTCCACAAAGAATAAATAATATGCATATGCTTTCATTGATGTACACATCACCTTTGATATGTACCTACAATTAACATAATAACATGATATAATCTACTTGAAAATTTATATCACATTCTTTAGCCATGACTTACTTTTTGTATCGTGGTCCCTTCATGTGCTATGGTCCCCTTGTATGCCATGACCTCTTTCATGTGTCACAAACCCTTTTGTGCACCAATGTCCCTTTTGTGCACTAGGATTTAATATATTAACCACTTTACTATTTTGCCTTTAAAGTAGAATAGATGCATAAGAGACGCTACACTTATTTTGGATCCATATCACATTTCAATAAAAAAATAATCGACTCTCCACCTTTAACCAAAAATTGTTTTGCAATTATCTTATGTGCTTTGTTCTCTTTCACTTTTTGAGAAATCTCAACCTAAATTATTCTAGAAATCTTCAACCTAGGCTTTAATATAATTTGTTATGCAAACATAAGTTTCAACACTACCATTACTTCAACTAATCCCAGTGTTGAACCTCTCTCTTAGTTGTTAAGAAGGCCAAGTTAGTGCAAAACATAAAAAAAAAAAAGCACAATTGATATACATACAAAGGTATACGAGGTTTTAATATGGTTCTTTTGATCATGATTATAACTAGACATATGAGAAAATCATTCTGCTATATCATAAAAAATATTATAGAGGATAAAACAAATAGATACAAGCCATGAAATATCTCATGTTCTCTTACTCCTTATATTTGACCTTAAATCGGAAGTTCTCACTCTATTGGATGCCTCTTATTCTTCCTTGTATCTCAACCTATTCAATACATGTTTTACATGTCCATGTTTATCTTGTATCCTTTTTCCCCCTTATAACCTATAATATTGATAAAGTATTTCTAACAACTTTTCTTATTCTATAAGAAAACTAATTTTATAAAAAATACTAAGAATTTGAGTCATTTTGGATCAAATTTCATAAAGTCATTTCCCTACCTTTTCTAGATATACTTATCTTCATCATACACAACTTTCTCACACGCTTTTATACATGCATATGACCAATCAAGGCAATCGACCACTGTACTCCATATGAAAACTTGTTTGAACCATATTCTTACTCCATGCCTCAAATTCCTCATGTCCCATAGTCCCCTCATGCTTTATGCTTTACGGTCCTCTCATGTGGCTTGTGTGTCATAGTCTCTTCTTGTGCCATAGTCTCATACACCATGGGTTCAAATTAACCATTGGACACTTTATAGTTTGCAACTTTTAAGATCCAATGAGTATATAAATAGGAGAGCTATATTTATTCCAAATAACAAAGTACATAATGTATTACATTCCATTGAGATAATGACTCTGACTCATCAACATTTAATTAAAATTTCTTTTGCTATCCTTTTGTGTGCCCTACTCTTTCTTGCTTTTTTGGAAATCTTCACTGTGAGCTATAATATCACTTGTTAATAAGGAGAAAGGTTTAATGCCAATATATTAGTGTAAGAGAATAAGACAAAATCATTCACACAAAGGTATGTAAGGTTTTCATGCGATTCACTCAGTCTTGTCTACATTGAAAAAATCATTCCATAAATAGTATAAAGATTATTACGGAGAATAACAAAAATAAATATAATTATTGAAATATGAAACATCTTACATTTCTTACTCTGTATATCCATACCCCAAATCTTGAGCCCTCATTCCACCAAATATCTCTAATTCAGTATATGCTTTACATGTCCATCTCCACTTTATATATTTTTCTTTTTTTGACCTAAAATATTTATAGGATATTTCTGACTGCTTTCCTTGTTCTATAATTTTTTTTTTCTTTTTACAAGGAATCAACAACATGTGGAGCATCTTAACATTAATATTCAAAGAAAAGATATATATCAAATAGAAACTTGGAACAAAGGAACAACTAGCTTCTTCAATTTTTACATATTTGGATCATCTGGACATTAGACCTCTAATCTAAACAACAAGACTTCTATGAGGCTCGGAAAGACTGCATTGAGAAGCAAGCTGAGATAGCGGTCAGAGAGAAATGAACGTCTTCAAACTAGACTGTATTAGAATTACGTGCGTATGACACATAGCTTGCATGACTAGGCTTCAACCAAATAGAGATATGCAATTATCACGAATAAAAGTACTTTTCGTTTGATGTTATCCCTATCGGATAGAGTTCACCAGATAATGTGCAACTTTGATATTTGGATTGGTAACCCACGGAAGAGAAGAGTATCTCTTTATTATCTATCTTCTTACTTTTTTGATTGTTAAAATTTCTAAGTTCTGGTGAACATACATTGTGTGCCATAGATTGATACGGAAGCCACTGTATGCAATGATATTCTGCACCTTAGAGATGTGCATCCGCCCATAAAAGTATATGGTAGCATAAAGTCTTCAAGAGGTATGTATAATCTTCTAACTATAGATGAGATAATTTTTTAGTATAATACCCAATAGATAGCTTCCTTAATGGTTCCTGCCCATTGATGGAGTTCAGAAATTTTGAAACTCCTTCGGATATTCTTTTAGCCCTATGGAGATTCTTAAGATGAGAAGCAATATGAGTAATGAAAGCTTAGAAGATTGTACAAGGGCATACCTTATAGTTCAGATTTCTGTGTTATTTGTAGAAAACTAAGCTTTAATATGACATAGACATAATACCATTTTCCAATTAGCCTTATCAAAAACAGATGTATCTTTTCCTTTGGTATTTATTTAATCAGACATGATATTATCCTAAAATGGGGTGATGCGTGCTAGGAATATTCATACTTAGTTTATTTCTCCGGACACTTTCAATTATCCCTTTTTCTTTTCTTTTCTTTTCTTTTCTTTTCCTTCTTGCAATTAAAGGAGGTAAAAACATGATGAATCTTAAGGGAGAAGATATGGTGGAAGTGGTGTCTACATGTAGGCTTCAAACCCAAAAGTGTGGATGCATGCATTCTCATCATATGTTAGAGTGCAGTCAAATTGATTTTCATTCATGTTCTATATTATTGATGATTGTTTCATGAATTTGGAGACACCAGGACCACACGTTTCATTTACACAATGTTTACAGCGTAATATCGATGTTGGGTGCAATGCACATTAATCACAAAAAATTATAAAGTAGCCTTATCCCTGCATGACCAAACACCACACAATTGAAAAGGCCCCAACTATAAGTAGATGTCGTCAATTTCTGTTTAAGCTATCTGACATCCAATGAATCTATTCACTCAAATATTAAGGAGCACATCATGAATTTTGTCGTGTTGAATTGACTTTGAAAGTGTCAAACAAGTTAAAATTATCATGTGGTGGAACTTAAACAATGGGTTTGGCAGCCCATCATTCAGCCTCAAGTTTATCTTCACTAGCGAAGATGAACTTCCACTAATGTTTTATGAAGATTACAATCCTAAATTTCTCTAATCCCAAGTTCCAATTACATTAATTAGGGGGAAAAAAAAAGAATATCTTGCAAACAAAATCTCTTCCTATATTTTTCCTAATTACATAGGAATATTTCATATAAGAAATTAATTATATAATTATCAAAGATATTTATTCCAAAAAGGATATCTCATAATATGGAATTTCCTTTATAATAACATGACTTTTTTTTTTTTTAATGAATATATTCCAATAGAAAAATATTAATGACTTACGAATTGATTGAAAGGGGAATTTGAGATACCTTTCAACAATCTCCATTTAGGTTTAATTTCCAAGAGTCTAATAAACTCAAAAGTCTTCCCCTAAGGGACCTACTATAGTTGCTAATTAAGTTTGGGCAATCTCTGAATTTAAATATAGGAACAAATTTAGTAGTCACATTGGTCGGACTCTCCACTATAGTGACCTTGTCATTAGTGTCCTATGCAGCAAAATCATCACCAGCATACTTTTGAGTTGGTTTAATCCATCTTCTCATTGTGTCTATGGCAAAACAATATAGGTCTTTTGGTGCCTTTTCTTTATCACCAACATGTTACACTTTTTTTTTTCTTTTACTGAAAGTTTATTTTCTATGGTTTCCTAAGGATGACCTCAAACCCACATTTTCTCTCATATCAGGGTTGTTTTTATTATTATTTTTTTTTTATCAATTTACTCCATAGGACTCAATATTACAAATTTCTCAAAGATCACATCTCTACTAATTAGAAATTTAGAGGACTTTGAATTTGCACACAACAACTTGTACCCTTTTACACCATCTACATGTTGGAATATTTGGAAATCTTCATTATCGTCCCTTGATCACAAGGGTGCATGCACCTATCTTCCTAGGTGTACTAGATCTAGGCAACAGAAGCATTTTAAAATTAAAACTCTAGATCTAAAGCACAAAAACGTACATTACCTTTAATATGAATGCTCTCTGATTTAATCCAATTGTGGTAGAAAATCTTGTAGATCTTATGATTTTCCACGACTCTCTCTTGAACCTTGGAATTAGAGAAAGGTTCACTTTTTTTGTTTGTGGGGATGAAAACTAAAGTTCTCTCTTTAAAAGAATGGAATGATTGAAGTTGTCAAACCCTAAAACCTCTATGTAAACTAGCTTGCTTGAGTTTATCTTGGGCTTTGGCCACTTAATCTAGCTCACTAAGTCCTAATTAATTAATAGGACTAATTAAAAAATAAAATATAAATAATGTGTCACTATTAGGTTCCAATTAATTAATTAGTCTAATCTAGAATGATTACTCATAAGTTTTTGTGTAACCAAGGATTGAAATATCGGTAAATACGGATATATCGGTACTTGGATTTTACGGATATATCAGAAATATCGGAGAAATATCGGTGGATATTTTTCATCAAATATCGGTGAGACAAAAATTATCCAAAATTTATGGGAATGCTTAGAAAAATCCAAAGAATGATAAAATAAGCAAGAATATACATGTTAAAGTTATTTTATAAGTGTAATTGACATAAATACGGTCAAAGAAAAAAATATCGATAAACAGTTTACGATACTTGGATTTTAAGAATAGAAAATATGAAATTTGGAATTGTACACTTAGAAAGTTAGAATTGAGTTAAGAAATATTTGATTTTATTAAATGAAAAAAAATTACACATAACATAATACATATGACATTGCAATGGTCCTTAATACCAAAATGAAAATCGATGTGGTTCCATCATATTGTTATTGTTAGATGAAGGGAGCCCATCTTGTTGAAGACAATATTCATACCAGGACATGGAGTTTCGATAGTATTGATTGTATGTACGAACATGTCATGCAAAAATTTATTGAGTCCTACCGACAACCTGTCCATGGATGGGAAATCCAGGGTTTTCCCATGTGCTCGTTTGAAATCCTTGTTGTTGCAGTTGATGTGGAAGGTAGTATAGCATTTGTGTGGAAGAATGATAGTTATACCTTTCATACTCTTCATCAATGGAACTTGAAAGATTTTGAGGAGGCTAACCATAACTCATTGCATAAGGGGCATAAATGTTGGCTTCGTTTGATGAATCACTGAATTGAGTCTCTACACTCATTGACTCAAAACTGCCCAACAATGAGTCCTCGTTGTATGGCATCATCCTTCGTTGTCTTCCTCTATATGGCTTTCCAATGGCTCCAACACCTGGACCGGCTCTTCTAGAGTCGTGGTCTTCATCTTGAGTACAATGTGTGAAATCATCTTCACAAGTAAATGTCAATGGTTGTCCACTTTGTTGTTGTTGTCTAACATCCTCTTCATCATTCCAAGGGTCGCTACCATCATTGGTCCCCTCTCCTCTTGAACCATCATGACCGGAAGCAAAAGTACCAGTAGCACTAGGTCTACTACTATGTTCAACACTCATAGAGTCAAAAGAAGGTCGAGAAGTGACTATCAACTGAGAAATTCCTTGTCGAAATTAATCTCTCGTGTCTTGGCTGAAACTATCAGTATGAACTTCTTCGAATAACACTCGATCAACATCAACACCTGCTTCTCGGACATGTGCGGCAATTCGTGGGTCGAGATTTCCATCTTCATCATCTAAATGAAGAGGTCTAACCCATTGAAACAATTGGTTATCTTCTTCTTCACCAACCTCAGTTGCAATGTCAAGTAAATCGAGGTAATCTTTCTCTGCAACTTTGTCATGTTCTACTTCCATGTCACGCATCTTTAGTTTCATGTTATAATAATAGAAAATTAATTGTTGGAGCATCGGGTAAGCAAACCGATTTCTTTGTTTTGTATGAATTAAGGCAAACATGCTCCAATTTCTCTCACAAGCTAAAGATGATGCAGTTTGCGATAAAACCTTGATAGCTAACCTTCTTAATGTAGGAGTGTGATTTCCATACATGAACCACCATTCAATTACAACCAAATAAATGATATCAATACTTATATTGGAAAGCTACAATAATATGCTAATGAAATGAATTATTAATTCACAAATAATACTCACCGGGAACCATTTCTGACCTCGAAGCAATCGCTGCTCGATCACCGAATCCTCTTTTTGCATCTAGGAATAGTATAATCTACATATTAAATAATTGAAAGTGAAAAAGTTGAGTAAATGAAATTTAATTATTTAGTTTATATTATAACTCTAATAATTTACCTCATTTCCAAATTGACTAAGACCTTATGATGTAGGATCTAATTTCGTAAAGACTTCATGAACAACTTGAAGTAGATCAAAATCAGTACCAACTCCACGTTTATATTGAAATCTTGGATTAAGAAAGAATGCTACAATAGTAAAGTAGAAATGTAAAATTAGAATGTTATGAAAGACACATATTAAATACCAATAACTTTCAAAGATGAATAATACTTACCTGTTGCATGAAGAGGAAGTTTAAGAGTTCTATCCCAATGATCTGCAATTATTTCTAACACCCATTCTTTAGCATTAAGTCGAATGAGGTTCTCTTTCATAACTTGAATCAATTCGTACACAAATGGCATTGTAGGAACAACTTCTGAATCGACAATGCCAAGAACCGTGTATAGCGCCTCATATATTGACACTAGCTTTCCCACTCTTTCCCAGTACGCATGGTCAAACATATGTGATTCAACTTCTTTGCCGATTAATGTGTGACTTAAGTTGTGTTGTGCCCATTCATCATTGATAAACACTTTCTTCAAGTTTGCTTTCTTTTTCAAAAGACTGTCGAGGGCCATATAATTGGTTGCAAGTCTTGTTGCTCCAGGACGAACTATGTCTCCACCACACACCTTCCGCATCTACACAAACAACCAACTATGGTTATAAATGAAGTTGGTTATCTTTCAAGCCTTTGTAATCACATCTGCAACACTTGTCCTTTTACCGATGTCTTCGAACATTAAGTCGATGCAATGTGCTGCACACGGAGTCCAATAAAGATTGTATTTCTTCATTAACAACTTCCCCGCCTTCATGAATGCCGACCCATTATCTGTAACTATTTGTACCACATTTTGTTTGCCAACTTCCTTGATCACATCCTTCAACAAACCATATATGTATTTGTTGTCCTTTATATTATTTGATGCATCAACAGATTTGAGGAAGATTGTGCTACCTTTTGAATATACCATGAAATTAATTATGCTTAATTTCGTGGGCCTAGTCCATCCGTCAAACATAATCGTGCATCCATAAGTCTTCCACTTTTCTCTTTGAATATTGACATAAGCTTTCATGTCTTTGTACTCCATATCCAAATACTTGTGTTTGATTTCATAAGGAGACGGTGGTTCTATACCCATACCTACCATCCATATATAATTAAAGCATATAAGAACATTTGTGGCAATCATACTATATAAATAGTAATGATATTGTTAAAATGAATACAACTTTTAAAATTATAGTAATTACCTGCTTGTTGTGCACCAACAATCATGTTCTTGAAGTGGTGAGAGTCTACTTTACTGGGCAGAACACTCTCATATATGAAGAACTTACTGATCAAATGTCCCATGGTTTCCTTGATGGCACCACATTTGAAAAGATTTTTCTGTCTTGCTGTTGAAGATTTGTACAATGAGGGTGCATCAGGCAGTAATGGATCTAAATATCGAACACTTTGCGATTTTCGCATTTGCCTTATTGTTGGATTAGTTGGATGTGAAGACTCGCCTATTATAATTATTAAAATTAAACATATATGTTAATTTAATATTATTGATAAAGTTGATAAGAAACAGTAATAATTCAAATTAATATTATACCTATTTTTCTTTTGCCTTTTATAAAATGTTCTTCTTGTTGTCGATTCCATTCAGCAGTTTTTGATGCTCGAACTGCCTCTCTATAAGTATGCCGCTCATCAGGGTGCATGTCAGCCGGAAACATATACACATCATCATCTCCATCATCATCATCACCACCAAGGTTTTCCTCATCAGTTACATGCCTATGTCTTCTTCCCATTGTGTCTCGCAGTTCAGATCAAATCTCTTCTATATCTGCAGCTTTCTTCGCTTTTGCCTTATTTTTTTGCTCTACAAGTCGTCTTACACTACTACAAAAATCAAAATTAATGACGCTTGATTCCTTGACACTTTTAAAAAACGTCATTATTTAGATTATAATATGAGATTCAATGGCGCTTATTAGAAGCGTCATTGTTTACTATAGTATTTTCCAATCCATGGCGCTTATTAGAAGTATCATCGATTGATAAGGCTTATTTGAATATTATTCAGTACATAATGGCACTTATTCAAAGCGTGATAACATTAATCCCATAACTTGGCACTTTAGAGAAATGTCATTGAATTATAGGTATAAATATACCTCCCTAAAATATTCCCCCATCCACGATCTCTCATCCACCAAACATTCCCTCTACCATTTCAAACCCCCCCAAATGCCCATACCAAATAAACCTGTGTACAAAACCGAATAGGATCTCTCATCCACCAAACACATCCTTCTTATTACTTTCCCAAAATCCCCTTTATCACTGTTATCGTTACCATCATAGAGAGAAAACTTCAATCTTGATATCGATGATGAAACCCTAGATTCTCTTGATGTTTTCCTGACTTGGTCCTTCTGGTGGAAGAAGTTGTGGCTATTCACGGATGAGTACTCCATTTCTTGATCCTGGAAACCTAGAAAGGGATCTTGAGGCTAGAGCCACTATAGGATATTCATTGTTATGGTTATTGATGTGGGTAATGGTTATGGGGTTCTTGATCCAGTTATTGTCAGCGAGGGTTGGGGTGGCCATGGGCCATCATCTTGCTCAGATCTGTAATGAAAAAGTATCACATGGGTCGTTTTTGTCATGGGTTTTTGCCCAGATTGAGGCTAATATCTAGGAGCTAATTCTTAGCCGTGGGTTTTTGCCGTTTTGGCTGGAGTTGTAATTTCTGCATTCAATTGGTAAGTCTCTTGATATTTTAAATTGTCTTTTTCTTTGTTCTTGTGTTTCTGCACAAGAAACTGAGATGAAGTTTGCCTTTTTTTTACTTCTAATTTGTTTTTTTAATTTGTCATTTCTTTAGCTTGCTTTTTTTTTTTTTTTGGTTTGGCCCTCCACCTCATATCATTATCAAATTCCGTTGACAAAGTGGTTGAATCCACCAAATTCTTTATGGATCATTCACTTTTCACCCCTTCTAAATACTCTGTTTTTCACCACTTCTTTTTTCTTTGTAGAAAAAAAAAAGGTGAATACTAATGTTACCTTTCAAAAAAATTAGAATAAATTTAAAAGTAACAGAAAAAAACCACAAACCAATGATAATAAAAAAAAAAAAAAAGGTTGAAGATTATACCAGAGGAAGCAACCTTAGAACTAAAACAACCCATATTTCTCTCTTGAGTTGAAAAGGGTTATGTGACCCAACATGTTATCTGTAAAAGAAAATTTCCAAGGTGCGTGAATGGAAAGAGAATTTTTCTTTCCTTTTGTTTTGCAACAGGAGAATTGTTTTTGGCATTTCAATTTTTATTAAAATAAGAAAGTGGCTTGCATAACTTGGAAAGTTAAAATTATTCAATATCAGTAACAAATACTTACTAAGTTTACGTACAAAAAATACAAAATATTTTATAAGAAACTTTTATATTTATATATATATATATATATATATATATATATATATATATATATATATATATATATATTAGGAAAAAAAAACCCTTTTAATTGAGACTCCTTAACTATTGGACAATGATATTTTACTTCCATAAATTTGCAAATTATAAAATTTTATTAAAAAAACAAAGGAAACTAATAAAGGAACTTAGATAATGATATATGCTCTATGCTGGTGTTTTTTTATAATTGTTTTGTAGGCTATCAATGATCATGGATCATATATAATGGGGTTTCAGTGAGTAACAAATATGGGATGCAATCAGGAGAATCTAAGTTTTGCTATGATGAAGAAGAGACATAGGTTAATCTTTTCAACCCAACTTGTCAACTCCTTTCATATTTATTGATATCTATATCATGACCCATTTATTGTGATATTTTATTTTCTTGTCCTCTACCCATTTTCCCATTTATTGTATATTTGTATATCACATACATGAACATATTTAAGAAGTGATGTTTTTGGTGTCTCATCCTGGGAATTCCTAGGTTTTTTAGGCTTTGTTTATATGGACAAAACATTGTTCTAAATTATATATTCTCTATATGCATAATTTATAATTTCAGTATTTTCTTTTGTTTTTTCTTTTATCATTTTATTTTAATGTATTTCATTATAGATTTGAAACCTTTATTTTACGTTTCCTTTTTCTTTCAGAATGATTTTATGCATGGAGGGGGAATGCATATGAAACTTGGTTATTGTACATATGTTAGATTTTTAATATGAAACTAAAAAAGAAAACGTGTTGCTATGTAAGCTTTTTCATTTTTCTCTTTTATATTGTAATAACCTTAGCTATGGCAATGCTATATATGTTTCATTCATATGTATATGGAGTAATTACACCAGAATAATAGCAAAGATAAATTACAACATAAGAAATGCTCATTAATCTAACTTAATTTAAGACAACAATTTAATTAAATTCGATTTCTTTATAAGTATAGTAATTTCAATTAATGTGTATGCACAAATAAATTACTCTAAAGGTTTTAACTATATAGATTATTCTTATTAATTATATATCCAACTTAATCTATGTCTTTTCTTCTTTCTTCTATTAACTATCTCCAATTCTTCTAGCTAGTATGAAAACTATTATGATTTTTATTATTAGTGTAGTAAAATTTAATTATTGTATATTAAATTTTGGATTGCTATTTCTTGTAACATATTCATTTTTTCTAAAATCAACAAAACCTTGTTGTTTTTAGATTTTCACTCTTTATTTTTATAAATGATAAGTATATTTAAGTTAATAAATCTGAAAAAAGCATACTAACTAATTTATTGCAGGTATTTTGTGATTTTGTTGTGGATTAGATAAGGCCTAGCACACTACAAAGAACAATTTTAATTGTAAGTCAAAATTTTGAATTCCTAAATGTTGGTGTGAATCCCATACAATGTTAATGATTTCTTTCACCTCTTAGCTTTTGAATTTGGTAAGATTTGGTGGTTAACCAGTGACTTGAAAGAGGAGGGTTGTTGGAGGCTACACAAGCATGAACTTCGTGGAAAGGTACTTCAAAACTTGCTCACTTTGTGGTCTAATGTGTTGCACCACTCTAAATACAAGACCTTTGATGGTCCACAAGAATATTCAAGCAACCCAAATTTTAGCATTATTATAATTTCTAGTTTTATGTTTGATATTTTTTTATCAATTAAATACATTTTTCACTACAAAATATGTGTTATGATTTATTTATTCATAAGAAAAAGATTTATACTCGAAATAGTATATAGTATTGACCCTTCTTTTTTATCTTGAAATTGATACCGTTATAGCTTTGATAACTATAAAAACTAAACCGAAAGACCCAAATAATGTTTTGGAGCATTGGGATCTTCATTTGATATATTATATTGTCAAAAAATATAATAATGATTTGATTTTTATTTATTTAATTTGAATATACTATCTTTCTAAAAATTAAAAGGAATAATAAAAAGTGTTGATAGATAGATATTGATATTTAATATAATGAATAATTAATGATTAAAAAAGATAAATAATATTAAATTATAAAAAAAGTATTTTTATTTGTTTATAGGCTTAAATAAACTATATATCGGTTATTATATTCATGTTCTGACTTATAATTAGTTTTATTTGTTTATAGGCTTAAATAAAATGCATATTGGTTATTATAATATATCAATAACATACTATAGAATATGTATATGTATAACTAAAAAAATGTAACAATTTTTCATATTTTTTTCTTTTTTTTTTCGAAATAAGAAATATTCTTAATACTAATAAATAATTGGCCTCTATACATTGAAATAGTCTATTTTTAATTATGTGCATGTCTTTTTTTCCTTTTTTCCCATCTGACCAATAAAAAAGGAGGACTGATGATTGAATGAGAAATGTTACTTCTATAAGAAAGCAGCTTATAAAAAGGTTAATGAAAGAAATGCCTTGTTTAAAGTCTAACATGTCATGATTTTTGGATTTGAAAATTTCTAAGAAAATATAGCATGAAAAATAATGGTAAGGAAAATTTCTTTTTACATCTCTTTTATTTATTTTTCTCCCTTATTTATGGTTTTAAATTTCTTGAGAAGTCATCCGCTTAGACTTATATTCCTTTGGTATTTTCTTTGTGTATTTGAATTTTTTTATATTCACTGCTTTGTGTGCATAATATTTATTTTTAGTTAATTGTTTATGTCATGTTTCATTTATCCTCTTATTGTTATAGGGTACCATGAATCATTATTTTTAACTTTTTGATGTTATATCATATTTAGAAATATGTTACTCTTCAAGAATTTGTTTTTTTTATACTAATTAAACACTATTTTATTACAAAGTTTCTCTATTCAATTAGTGAAAGACAATTTATCCTTAAGTGATAAGCTTTAACTACATATTTTTCTCTAACTCATATTTATTTTTCTCAATTTTTTCTACATTTCATTATATATTGGTTCTAGTGTTTTTTTTTCTTCAAATTTTTGTGAAAGTTTTATACATAGTTTCAGTTGTACTTATTAGTTGTTACATGTATGATTTAGAGTTTTTCTATTCTTTCTATATTTGTTTACAGATTGCAAGAGAAACTGGTTAGCCAAAAGAAGATAACCATTGTGTTGAAGGAGGTGATCTTGAAAACCATGAAGATTACATCAATAAAGTTATTTGGAGGTTGAACTATATTTTTTGTAAAATATAGATGTTAATAGTTGCATTGATATTTGTTTTTTTATTGAAAGAATTAGAAATTGTTATTCAAATATTTTGATATAATTAACAAATTTGTATGTAATTATCATTTATAAGTAGTACATTAATGGTTTGAATTAAGTTATTGTATATTAATATTTGAAGGTATTTTTATTAGTAAAATCCAATTTAATTTTGGGGCTTGTTTTTTTTCTTTTTATTTAATTATCTAGGAAATCACTATTTTAATAACAAAAATATAAAAACTATTTTTAATATGAAATGTTCAAAGATGACGCTTCTAAAAGTGTCATGATAAAATATATTAAAGATGACACTCCTATAAGTGTCAAGATTACCAATTTTGTAGAAATCATTTCACTAGAAAATGTTTGAAAAAATGACGCTTTTTAAAAGCGTTATTGTTAATGTTATTCAAAGATGACATCTTTTTAAGTGTCATTGAAAGCATCAATCAAAGATGACGCTTCCTAAAAACGTCAATGTAGGCTAAAACATATAATGACAGTGGAGGAGATGACGCTTTACAGAAGCGCCATCTTTTACCTTTCTTGACGCGTAAAAAGCGTCATTGTTTCCCATTTTTCTTGTAGTGTTATTTCTTGTTTCACTTTTGGAGGCACGTTAGGACACTTTTTTGTATTTGAATTAGGGTCTGTATGTGATAGGTGAAATTTAAAACAAGTAATCTCACCACTCTTTATTGCCAACCCACAGTAATTGCATATTGTTCCATTTTTGTTCCTTTCCATAGGTGTACAATATTTCCAACAAGGATATCGACCCATGATACCGCTTTCACTAGCCATTTTCTAAAATTGAATTATGAAACTAATATCAAATTTAAAATTATTAAAGATAAAACATGTAAGAAATTTAATATTCATGAAATTGATAAAAACTAATTAAAATTGAAATTAAAATTGAATTATGCATATATGAAATAGATAAACATTACAATAAAATTTCAATATGAATTAAATTTAAATTAAATTAAATTAAATTTGCATATTCATGAAATTGATAAGAATCATTACTAATAAAAATTAAAATTAAAATTGAATTATGCATATATGAAATAGATAAACATTACAATTACATTTCCATATGAATTAAATTTAAATTGAATTCAATTAAAATTGCATATTCATGAATTTGATAAGAATCATTATTAAAATTGAATTATGCATGAGTTAAATTTCCATATGAAACTAAATATGCATATATGTCAAATCAATTTCCATTCCATATGAAATTTAATGTTAAAATGACAAAATTTCAAATTAGATAATATCAATTAAACTATATATAACAAATAAAATTGAATTATGCATAATAAAAATAAATTTTATGAAAGGTAAGACATACCTTAATTAGCCTTGACTTGGAGTTAATCCCCTTCACCACCAAATTTTCAAAATAAAAAAATTTTGCTAGATCATATAAGAATTTTGATGTATGAAATGGAATGGAATGTGGGTATTTATAGGAATTTTTTTGGTCAAACTAGCCATTGGATGGTCAAATAGCCGTTATAAATTAATTTTAACCGTTGGATCAAAATTTGGTTCAAATTTCACCATTAGATCTTCATATAACCGTTGGAAACACTTCATAGCCCTTGAATAAAGTGAAGATTGATTTTCCACCATTGGATCACAAATCTGACTGTTGGAGGCCTTTACAAATACACGGGTGAAATTTGGGCCATCAGATCCTCAAAAATTCAAATATGGCCGTCAGATCAAATTCCTTAAAGTTGCAAAAAATCGCCGATTAATCGCGATTTTCTCGGCAAAATATATATATATATATATATATATATATATATATATATATATATATATATATATATATATATATATATATATATATATCGGTAAAATCTCCGATTAATCGGCGATTTTTTGGGGTCCTCCTCCGGCTTCTCTGCGCGTGCCTCCACTCTCGATTTTTCTCCGATTTATCGGTGCTTTACCAATAAATCAGCGATTTTGACGATTTTTTAGCGACATTCCCGTGGATCGATATTCGGTGGTGATTATCGTTTCGTTTTCAATCCCTGTGTGTAACCTTGCATATTCACCACAATGCCTTTATACATGCATATGAATAAAAAACCTAAATATCCCTCAAAATAATGTGTCACTAAGGAATGTGAGTTTAAGTAAGGATTGATTGCAATCTCTGTTGTAAATAAAATATAAAGCCTAAATACATGGTAACCCTAACCAATAAAAACTAGAGATAAGGTTATCACGACTTTGTAGTATTCCAGGTTATTGTTCTCTAGGATCATCTTTAATGTATTTAATTGTTTTTATATTACAAGGATTGATTATTTTCTAAAGGTAAAATAAATAAATAAATAATGTAAATTAATCATAATAAACTATGGATAAAGATTTTTTAAGATAAACTTATTTAAATTAAAAAATAATTATTGATTTCTAATTCAATTAATCAAGATTAGGGGTTCCAAAATCTAACTTCGGGTATAGACCTTTAGGTGAAACAAGAGTATATAATTTAATTAGTCTTAAGGTAATCATAATGCATGACTTGACGAGATCAACATGAGTTTCATATCTTGGAGTTGATCTGTATCTTAACTTTTAATATTTTATTCCATTTTGAATTACCTAACATATGAATGTAGATTAATTATGAGTTTAGGTCTAACATTTTTAGGCTTTTACCACTTTATGTAGGTTTTCCCTATGATAGATAACAATGGCAAAACCTCTAATAACTATGGATAAAAAATTTCCAAGAGTCCCTAGTATTAAGGAATGTGCAATTGTACTATTTCCTAAGTTAAACTAATTTTAGAAGATATTTTAATCTCAATACTAGCATCATAACCTTTGATTCATTCTATTATTAGTATAATTTTACCCATTATATCTCTTTTGATTTAACTCTAAATTTTCTTGTTTCATGCCAAGATAGTTTTTTAGCCTTTAATGGTTATGTTCTCATATACACAAGTCATACAAAAGTAAGAAAAAAACCATTCTTGATTTCAAAGAAATTAAAAACAATCATTTATTCAATAATAAAAATAGAAAGGAAAAAAAAAAAAAAAAAAACCTTCAAGGTCTTTTTCTTCTCCCAAAATTGTCAAGTCATCCCTAATTCTCTTAAAAAAAATATAAAAAATAAAATAAAATCAAGAACTCCTAAGAAAACCTAAAAATTGAGTTTTAATAGTTTTTGAAAAAATCCAACATGTTGTATGTTCCTATTGGTCCTACTTATATCCCAAGTAATTACATAAAATGAGTAAAAAAAAATAATAATAAAATCATGATTTTTAATTGTGTGGGGGCTACCTATGGTGGATGGAGTGTCTAAGATATTCCCAAGGTGGAGGAGGTGAAATCCTGAAGTGGCAATAGTGATTTTGAAATTAAGGTAATTTCGAAATGGATTTTAAAATCATGAGTTGAATTTTCAAAATCATTTCGAAATGGTCCTTTAACTTTGCCTAGTTGTCTTGAAATGACTATAACTTCTTCATTTTAACTTTGATTTATACATTGTTTGAAGAGTTGGACTCCTAAATTCTAGAGCTTCAAAATTATATGTGGCTTACCCTATAAAAAAAAAAAATCATGGGAAATGCTTCAAAAATCATGTCAAAATCAGGGCATATGTTGTTGCCAGATTTGAGTTCCAAATTCCATTTTATGCTTGATTACAATTTCTTCCAGCCCCATTCCTCATGGGCTTGCCCTCTATCTCACTCTATACCATTTATTGCTAATATTTCATGCCCTAACTCACTCATTTCAACCTTTCTTAGACATTTCATGGTTCACAAGTCTAGAGTCTCTCATTTATACATATTTAACCGTTTATACTTTCCTTGGTTGAGAATGACTTTTGCACTTAAAACTCTTTTTAAATTAGAAATTAAATCCATAACTATGATATTTGCATCAATTTGAGTTAAATTAGATTATTTAAACTTTTTATACTACATAAATCATATCATATATGTGTCATTGGAGCGCATATTTTAGCTCCAATGATCCCTCTTAACATAAACTTTGCTAGTCCCTAGCAAATAAAGAGAGTAAAGAGAATGAAAAATATGTTTTATGGAAGTATGGTAACTCATCATAGCATATTTTACACAAGTTAATCAAGCAGTCAAATTTCCTAGAATTGAGCAAGATGACACAAAATATGCAATCTCTTAGTTTCCTCACCTTGCCTTATTATACATAAGCATGCATCCATGTCTAGCATCCTCTTAGTGTCCCTTAAAATTCCCCTTGATTAGTTCTTTCCATCTAGCCCTTATGTGTTTAATTTTGGTGTTCCCACATAGTATTCTTCTTAAGAATTTTTTTTTTCTTAAATTCAAAATTTCATCATTCTTTATATATATATATATATATATATATATATTATTATTATTATTTTGGTTTGAGAGATTTCCTTTTATATGACTCAATAGGGATTCATTGGTAACTCCGAGATATTCACCTGAGATACCAGGTATGAAGAACCTTTACATGCCACTTACCTCTCAAGCATCACTCTAAATCAAGGTAGAACAAGGTTGAATTTCCTAAACATTAATTTTACTTTTATTTTATTTCTCTTTTTCAAAACTAAGTTCAGCTTGTGTAATGAGTAAGATATCAATGACTTCTAACCAATTGATTTTAGGCACTAAGGTTTGAAGAAACAAGGCCATGCCATTCCTGATTGGAGTCAAAATATGTGCTCTAATAGTACATATTTAATATGATTTGTGCACCAAAGGACACTCAAATCACCCAACTTGACCGAAATCGATGCTTATATCACTCTAGATTTTGAAATATTAAGAAATGGTTAAATGAGGAAATGAGTGAGTCAAGACTCATAAATTATAAGGAAATGCAAGACAAGGATACCATGAGTTTGGAAGATGAGAAATGACCATTATGGAGTAAGAAAGAAGACAAGCAAACATGGATAATGAGTTATGAAGCAAATTCATCAAGTTGCATGGAAGTTTGGAACTCAAAATCTAGTAGCAACATGTACTTTAAATTTGAGACAAAATTTAGAGCAATTATTGAAGTCCATTTTATGCATGCTATATATCATTTCAAAGCTCGGGAAATCAGGAGTCCAATACTTTAAATAGTATGCAAATTAGAAATAAAGAAGTTATGAACATTTGAAGAAAACTACAAAGAGTTAAATGACCATTTCGAAATGATTTTGAAATTCAACTTATGAATTCATAATCAATTCAAAATGATCGCAATTTTGAATTCACCTATTGCCACTTTGATGTTTTGCCTCCTTCACCTCAAGAATTGCATCTAGGACACTCCATCCACCCTAAATGGGCCCTACATGACTAGAAATCATCATTTTATTATTATTTTTAGTCATTTTTAGGTAATTATTTGTAATAAGTGGCCAATGAGAGTGCTACATGTTAGGTCATTGATGATACTATATAAACTCTCTTAGTTTTAGGGTTTAGGGATCATCTTTTGGGAATTTGACAAATTTTTAGGAAAGAAGACAAACTTTGGTTTGTTTTCTTTTCTTCTTTATTGAATATATTGTTTTTAGTTTCTTTTGATTCAAACTATGGATTTTTACCCTATTATGGATTGTGAATGTGACATCACCCCCATGAGAGGCTAAAAAACCAACTTGGGGCTTGAAGCATAAAAACCTAAAGGCTAGAAACTTATAGGAGCAATGGGTAATTAATTATAACAATAAGATTAATTATTAGTTAGGTTACAATTTATCAATTTTTTATCCTATCCTTATAATTTAGTTTAGGGAATGATACGGTAAGCTATTACTTGATACTAGTGATTCTTGGTAACTCTTGATCATTAGTTGTCTTGGTCTTCCTTATCGTTATTTGCCCCAAAACAAAGTTATAAGGAGTAGAAAACTTTAAACCAGTAGTCAATCGATCTCATTCATTTTATGGTTTTAGAAATATGTTTTAAAAGGAAAAAAAAAATTAGGTTTTAGATGCAATCTTGAGTTTTAGAGCTCGGGTTGATCGCAAGCAACCAAGAATCCTAAAATCCCAATATCATATTACTTAAAAGACTCTTGTTCTCTCTAATTTCTATGCCTTAAGTTGGATTGTAGAAAACCCTCGACTTAAATCAATTGAATTTAAAATTAATATTCATTTTTTTATTCATTTATTTTTTTTCTTCTTAGTTTTATTTCATAAAAGTTAATTCCCAGATTACTTTTCACTTTAGGATTTAAAAAGTGATTTACTTATCCTAGTATTGATAATTTCCATAAGCCGAAATATTAAGTGATTTACTTAAGGATAAGTGATTTACTTATCCTTAAGTGATTTACTTAAGGACGATACCCGAAATATTACAAAAATCATAGTAGTTTTTTTCTCTAATTTTTCTTAGCTAGAGCTACTATATATTAGACTTAAGTATTTTAGTACAATAGAGAAGATCGGTCATGAGTTTTAAGTAGAAAACAACCATTAAAGAAAAATCGAAGATATCCAAATGATTCAACCTAATTATTTTTGCAATCAAAGTTATAAAAGGAAAAGTAAACTAATAGTCTTGCTCTAACTATATCACTTCTCAAATTCTAAAGAAAAAATCTTACTTAAAGAATCCTTATCTAAAAATAACCCATGAGTCATTAAGGCAAATCAAGAATCTCATTAACTAACCAAAGATAGTATCCAAAATTTTGAAAACAAAAAATAGGGCTAACATGCACCTTCCCTTTTAACTTAATTTACACATTGTCCCCAATGTGTAGAATAATAAGTAAAATAGGTCAAATGGAAGAATGTTACCTCATAAATCATGGATTCAAACTTGTGTATCAAAGAATCACAACATAATATACAACCATATATCCAGTGTTAATTTATGATGGAGGGTATAAGTATGTAATGTGCATATTTTGATCTCCTTCTCAACCTGCTCATCAAACTTGAGGATGTTTATAAATGTAGTGTCATTAGGTGCATCATCCCTTGAAATATCAAGCTTATGGATGTCCCCATCCTCTTACCATCATTAGCATACTTTGAGGGTTGATGCATGTTAACTCTATCAAGATAGCAACAAACAACTAGGAAACAACTTGAAAACTCATTAGATTGATGAATATAAAGGCCTCAATATCTAAATAAACTCAAAACACCTAAAAGTATATAAAAAAAATAAAAAATAAAAATAAAAATAAAACCTAAAAAATAGTAAAAACATCCTAAAACCAATTTTCCTACTCCTAAAACTAAAAGAGGATGAGCTGGGTTTTAAGGCTTACCTCACCCTAAAAAATGAGAGGGAGGGTGCAACCTATCATACACCTACTCTTTCAAAAATCATTACAAATGGGATGACCCATCTATAATTTTTTTTCATTACCATAGTAATAATAATAATAAAAGTAACTAACTTAAGGAAAGTTAGTAACCTAATCCTATTAAAATCTAAAATTAATGGACTATTTAAGTAATCATCAAAATGAGAAAAACAAAAAATAAAAGTAGAACCTTCAATAAATATGCATTGAAACGATTATACCACATGCATTTGGATTGTTTTAATCCATACAAGGATCTTTGTAGCTTAATTGAGTACATGTTATGATTTTTCAAATTATTTGTTTTAGGCATTTGAAATCCTTTTGGGATTTTCACATATATCTCATTATTTAAAGATCCATATAAATATGCAGTAATGACATCCATGAGACGCATATCTAGTCCTTCTAAGACTGCTAAACTAATTTAAATGTGATTGCTTTCATCTAAGAGAAAATGTTTTCTCATATTCAACACTTGATCTTTGCAAGAAACCTTGAGTTATGAGTCATGCTTAATGTCTCATGATTTCATTTTTCTCTTTAACCTTTCTTACAAATACTCATTTATATTTAATAGTCTTGATGACTTCAAGCATCTAAACTACTAGTCCAAATACTTATCGTTTTTCGAGTGAGTCTAATTCTAACTTAATAGGTTTTTTCTTACAAATACTCATTTATATTTAATAGGTTTGACGACTTCAAGCATCTAAACTACTAGTCCAAATACTTATCGTTTTTCGAGTGAGTCTAATTCTAACTTAATAGGTTTTTTCTATTTTAACCAATCTTTTCATTGTCAACACTCTTCCACACTCTGTGGTCCACTTGGAAAGAGAATACATTATCCATAAAAAAGATATTTCGATTCCATTTTTTCCTAAATGTAAATAGCTAATTGAGATCTTATCATTATTAGGTACTCGTACCTTTTTGAGAATTAATTGTATAATATGTCTCTTCTAAGGCTACTTATTCAATACATGTCTTTTTGAGGGCTATTTGTTTTATTTGTCTCTTCATAGGTTATTTGTTTCATTTATGCCTTTTTATAGGCTATTTAGGATTGATAAGTCATTTTGTAGCCTCTTCGTACCAAGTTTTCAAGTATTTTCCTTATGTTTTCCTCTTATAGGGAATTGAATCTTTTGAGCCAATGAGTTTACCATGCTTTAATTATGCCTTGGACTCATTATTTAATTGTCCTTTAGGGATATCAATCCATATGAAATATTTGCAATTTGTATAAATGACTTTGTCACTTTCTTTCAATAAATGAACACATCTAATAGTTGATTTACAAGTCCTTACAAATGAATAATCTTTTGAACTTCCAATTTACATTGATTATTGTAAGAATCAAAATGAGTCAAAGTCGATGCATTCCAAATAATTTCATATCGTTCTTTTGGAGTTGGTTTTTCTCCTTATACAGAAAAGCTCGTCTTATAATAATTTTCACATGTCATACTACCTTCATGTATATTTAAAGACTAGTCACTAGATAAAAACTTCTAGTTTTATAATGTAAGTTGATACAACTTTATAATGAGTTGATGCATTATTGTTTACTTGGGGGATTAAGTTAGTCTTGAGATTCTTCTAGATCTAGCATAATACAAAGTGTCATGGACTCAAATGCTACTAGTGACATAATGTGAGCTTTTTAATTAGGTTTTCATTACCTCATATATTTAGAAAATAAATTATATCATATAGAAAGACTTTTGTATTAAATAAATAGAATATAAAATATTTCAATATTAAGTATAAATATCATGTCTTCACACAACTTAAAATTTCAGTTCTATATGTAAATATTTCTACTAATGAGTACTTCTAGTTATAAGAGTTCAAAAAATTATCAAACACTTATCCATTTTGTGTAACTTGCAATGATATACAAAATATTAATCCTTTTATATGTTAATATTGTACTTGTTATTATAACTTCAAGTTGCAAAATATTTTTTTACATAATTACAATAAAATATGAAAATAATAGTTGCAGATAAAACATTTTTCTTAGAACTTTGGGTTATATGAGTTTCATAAACTTATACAAAACTGTTAGTTAATAATTTTATTCTCTATAACGTCTAGTTATAAGAACATATATTAACAACTTTATCATATATATCATTTTACTAATACAAAGAATATTAATATTTTCATTTTAATAACTTCATATTATAAATAATAATAATTACATAACTTCTGGCTATATACTATAAGTTTATAATAAAATATTTTTTCATATAACTTTTGGTTATATGAGTTTTAATATTTATTAATTACTAAATTTTTCTACATAGCCTTAAAATATGAATAATTAAAATTTGACTAATGTTGGAATAACATTAAACAATTAATTGTTATGTTGTGATATAACTTCTAGTTATACAACAAAATTAAAAAAATTGCTTTTGTAGTTTCTAACTATATGGTTGTTTATTGACAATTATGTGTATGGCTCCTAGTTATGAAGTAATTGTCAATAGAGATGACTTTTATAACTTTTGATTATGAAAATTTGTCTATATAGTTTCTAACTTAATTATATAAAATATGATTTAAATAGTTTCTGACCATGAAGTAATTGTCAATAACGATTGTTTCCATAACTTCTAGTTATGAAAATCTTTCTATGTAACTTCTAACTATTAAAAAAATTAAAATATCAACAATTACAAGTTTTTAACTTAAATATATAAAATATGACTTACATAATTTCTGGTTATAAGATAAACTAAATAAAAATTATAATAATAAAAATGAATATAATGACATACCACTTTCCATATTTTGTTTAAAGAAAATAAAGCTACATACTTAAGAAATCTTATAAATGAATTCTTTTCTTTTTTTACTTAGAGCATCATGTCGATAACATATTGTAAAATAAAGAAATTAAAAGAAACAAAAAAGAGAAAATAAATATAAATGCTTAAAAAAATAGAATTATATATATTAAAAAAAACTAAATGAATATTTCATTAAAAGTTTTCTCTTTTTATTGAAAGTCACGAAGAAATTTATATTAATGTGGACAATTATTCACAAGTTACCATAATACCACAAAATTCTCATATTGTATATTTCTCACGTAAAATTCTTACTTGTTTAGGAAATGAAAATAAAATTACATTTTGAAGTTGTGAGATGATGGTTTAAAAAAAGGAAAAAGGAAAAAAAAAAAAAAAAACAAAAGCTTTAAACTATTTAGAAAAGTTATATCAAGATAAAACAAATTAAAATTAAAATGAGAATTGAAATAAAGAAAATTATGTTCAGAGGTGGAATAATTCCAAATGTTATTAAAAAAAATGTGGATTCATAAATTATTTTTAGTTTATGACATAATAAATAAATTAACTCAAAAGAAAGATTGGTAAAAAGTAGACGTAATTGAGAAATGTCATGCTTGTATCATTTGTTTTATAAATAGAAAAAATTTTAACATTGTGAAATGCTATGAGCGATTGTAGGTCACAAACTATAAATCTAAAAATTTATGATAATTTCAGGATAAGTTATTAAAGACTATTGGTACCATAAAAATGGTTGCAAGTAGATATATGGATAATACTTCAATAATTATTGTGGAGTATATGGCTTTAAGAGATGATATAATAGGTGTCAAGAATAATGAATTTTAAACTTAGAAATTGAAAGTAACAGGAGAATAGTTACAGATTATTATAAATATATAAAAAAAGTAATATTCTTAGTTATTAATGATGGATCTAAATATTTACTATTGTCAATCATATTTATAAAAAAACAAATAGAATATTAACTAATAAATGTATTTGTAATTTAGAATCATGGTCAAATTTTTCTAAAAATGTTATAAAGTTTAGTTTTGAAGATTATTGTGTCTTATCTTTCAATAAAAATTTTAAAAAATAAAAATAAAAGTAAGAAAAGTGGGTTTTGACTTATTGATATCAAAATATATGGAAAAAAGAAATAAAAAGTTTTAAATCAGTATTATTTTCATCAATTTAAAAATAATTTAAAATACGTATATTTTTTAATGAGTAATCTAATTATTCCCTAAAATACATTTTTTACTTGTCATATCATCCACAGTAATTGATAATTAGACTCCTCTATGTAAATGTTTTCCTTCTTTTTACATTTATTATTATTATATATTTTATTATAATTTTATTATTATCTAGAATTTTTTTGCCTCCAAAAACAAACACTCTCAAGAAAAGTTGAAACTTATTTTTTGTTCTATTAACAAACATCTCATGGCAAACGTAAGTAGTTTGAAGAGTAAGGATATTAAGAGTGAAAAAAATCTCAATAATAATAATAATAATAATAATAAATAAATAAGTAAACATTTACGTGAAAGAGTCTATTAATTGATTTTGATGACATGACAAGTAAAATGAGCATTTTAGGGAATAATTAGATGAGTCATTAAAAAGTGAATATATTTCAAATTATTTTTAAATAGTTGAAAATAATATTGATTTAAAAATTTTGAGGTTCTTCTTCCACATATTAGTAGATCGAAGCCCATTTATCCCAAGAAAAAAAAATTGTGATAACCTTCCACATTAATCTTAAAATTAATTTCAAATAAGTGAGATTTTAATGTCAATTTCTTTTGTTATTGCAATGAAATTAATGCGCTGGTAAGATTTTGATAAGATGGAAATTTAAAGATAAAAACAAATAAATATGCATCTTCGTAATAATCAAACTTATTTTAGTAAATAAAAATAAAGAAAGAAAGAAATACGCGGGGAAGAATCGCTGAAAAGTCGTGGAGAAGGGAGGACTTTTCTCTCTTTTCTCTGAATTGTTGGACAGAGAGACTCTGACATTCTGATATTAATCTGTCTGAGAGGGGAGAAATTAGGGTTGGAAATGGATCAGATCTTGAACAAGGTGGGATCGTATTGGTTCAGCCAGAAGGCCAACAAGGAGATCGACTCTGTCGGCGATGATATCAACGTACGCTTCTCTCTCTAGCTCCCGATTTCATTATCTTCTATATCTTTCAATTCCTTTGTTCTATGTCGTTTTGATTGGTGCCAAATTCCCCCCGATTTAGGGTTTCGTTTCATCAATTCAGTTCTTTAGGGCATCAAAATGGCACCTTTAATTCCCGGATTTCTGGTTTTGAATTTTGTGGATAATTACCTAAATTTATTGCAATGATATCAACAATTTGGTGTCTGATGTACTGAAGGTTGAAGTTTTAATGTGGTGGTAGCATTGATTACCAATTGGATTCTTCCCCATTTTGAAGAATTAGCTTTCTTAAACAAATTACCTGTTGAAAATAAATCTGAACTTTCGAGCCTTTTGGATTGTGATATGGTATTAGGCTATTAGTTTAAGGGTTTAGTCTACAAAGGTTCACAGGCCATGGGCAATTCTCCTTTCAATCCATGTTACAGAGTTGGGACGTGGGTTCAACAGATAGGAGTGATTTTGGAACAATGCATATCAAGTTGACTATCATTTAAGGTGGATTTTTCGAATGAGGAATAAACCAACAGAAGGGTTTAAACCAAGATCTGTAGAAACAGGGTTCTCATACCATCTTCAATTAATAGTCAGCCCAAAAGCTTAAGAAGTTGGACCAAAATGTGTATATCACACTAGCTAATAATTAACATTGCTCTGTTTTTTCAGTTTTTTTTTTTTTTTTCCTTAAGTAAATTCTCTCACAGTAAAGTTCATTGCAGGGATGAAGCCATGATCGTAAATGATAATAACACATTAAAACAGTGTCATGTTAGTGGATTCTAAAGATGACTTGGTAAATGCAACCATATAGAGTAACTTGAAATGACTCATTTTTATGTTAAACATGACAAAATTATTGTAGTTTCTCCAGATGTTTCCTAAAATTCATTTAGTTCTTTGTTTCTTAGCTATTTATCAAGAATATGCAAGAACTTGTGCTCATTCATTGATGTTTTGCTGTTTCTGCATCCTGTGGTTTATGTCATGAAAAATTTAAATTTATCTTCACACTGACATTATTTCTCTGTAATTAGTCATTGTCAACCAGTATTGAAGGTGGAGCTAAATGGCTGGTGAACAAACTTAAAGGTTTGGTTTACTTCTGCATTTGTCAGTTCTACTCTTAATATTTTAATGCTTTTCATGTGGAAAAAAAATCTTATATGCTACTTTTATAAGCTGGTATATTTCTTTTTTGTTGCTTTTGCTTCAAAGTTTATTCCAAGTTTGCATACTGGCATTTTGTAGAATAGCCTTTCAGTTGTCGCTGCTATGCACAAGAATTGTGGTTAAGAGATTTCACATGAGTCACGTATAATTAATCCAGCAAAAATAATCCTGGTTTCATTCAAAATATTAGCACACTGTTGATTTTGTGATGTGTGAACTAGCCCGTGAACTGAAACCATACTTCCCAACTCAAGGTTTTCCTGAACTATCAATCTTTATAGGACACTGAGGATTGGTGCAGTGCCATGTCAATATTTTTCCCCATGTTTTGGGTCCTTTTTTTCCCGATGCTTTTTTGTCTTTTTTTTTCTTTCCTTTCTGGAAAAATGGTGGGTGGGGGCTGTTTGTTTATAAGTAATGAGGACTTGAAGGTTTTAGGGCACTGGGACACCAGAGAAACACAATAAGGTAATACTATATCTTCTAACACCTGGCTTAGCATGATACTGCCACCATCTGGCTTTATTGCCTGAGTTTGGAAGTTGTCAAGTGAGCAAGTTGAGTCAACAGAGACATGTCCATTGACTCCCATGGAAGCACATTTATTATGAATGTTTGCATGTGTATATTTCATATATGAGCGACCCAACACTATTTATTGGGAAAAAAGAATTAGACATTATGGTCCTATTTGACAACTGTTTTTGAAAAGGTTTTCTATTTTTCAAAAAACAGAAAAACACGTTTTGACAACTAGTAAACGGAACTAGTTTTCTGTTTTTAAAAACAGAAAAAATGATGTTTTTAAAGAACAATTTTTAGTTGTTTTTACTTTTTTTTTTTTCTAAGGGTTGTTTTAAAAAATAATTATATAAATATAAAGAATAATTAAAAATAAAACACTACATATTTAAAAACATAAAAAACAGGTTAAAAACATTTCAGGTTCCAAATAAATTTTGTTTTATAAAAGACCAAAGAACAACATTCAAAAATTATCCTAAAAAATTGTTTATCAGAACTGTTTTTTAAAACACCTTCCAAACAGAGCTGATTCTTTTGAATACGATTTCATATGTAAAAAACTCTTTTTCAGAAGTTTTACTGTTATGAAAGTACCAGCTAGCTGATTCCCTTTAAAATTTTATAAGAGGCCTCTGAGTACGCTTGGATTGGTTTTCTTTGTCATTTTTATTTGGGATTTTCCTTTTTTCTAAAGTTGAACTGATAAATCATTAATTTAGGAACTCTAATAAAAGCATCAATCAAGTAATATCCTTTTCTAATTCTTTGTAATTCAGTTAGCATTGATTTCAATTATTACCAGTAATAAATGTTGTTTGTTTACAGGGAAAATGCAAAAGCCATTGCCAGAGCTGCTAAAGGAGTATAACCTGGCAGTAGGTATCTTTCCTCGGGATGCCACCAACTATGAGTTCAATGAGGAGACCAAAAAGCTTACAGTTTTCATACCCTCAGTCTGTGAAGTTGGCTACAGGGACTCGTCTGTCTTGCGTTTTTCCACCATTGTAACTGGATATTTAGAGAAAGGAAAGCTAGCTGATATAGAAGGAATGAAGACAAAGGTGGTGATTTGGGTGAAAGTGACTGCCATCTCAGCTGAAGGATCAAAGCTTTATTTCACAGCTGGGATGAAGAAAAGCAGGAGCAGAGGAGTTTACGAGGTTGTCAGAGATGGAGTGTGCGTAGATAAGTTCTAAGATGCTGAATGCTTGTAAGATATATAAAAAACATGTAGCAGGGCTTTTGGACCCATTGCTTGCTTTCTTAATGTTAATTGGTTGCTGTAAGTAGGAGGATCATTTGAATTGAGAATTATATGTTTCCTCATGGGTGTTCAGTTCCAAGATATTGATTCTTCTACCCTTTTGTGTTGTATTAGAGATTCCAATTCTGTATTTCTATTGAAACATTCTGTAGTTGATGGGCCAGACGTTGCCTTATAGGAGTGAAAACAAGTAATTTGTTAAAGAAGTTATGCCCATATTAGAACTCTGCAGGTTGCACCATCAAGTTTTTACTACTATCTAACTGAAGGTATAGAGGGTCCATGTCTTGGAACAACTCTGCAGGTTGCACCCATCAGGTTTTTACTACTATCTAACTGAAGGTATAGAGGGTCCATGTGGGACTCTGCAAATGAGCATTTTGGCAGAAAGGGAGTTGAAGGAAGAGGATGATATACTCAGATCAAAGGGGAGCAAAAAAATTGCTATGCACCAGCCGGGAATCGAACCCGGGTCTGTACCGTGGCAGGGTACTATTCTACCACTAGACCACTGGTGCTTTGTGGTAGCCAGTACAGGTATTTAATTTAATATATTAATTTTGTATGTGGAGTTTTATCTTCTCAAACCCACTGGTCTTCTTGTTGTACTTGGGGAACTCACTATTGTTTTGTGCTTGATTTATATTTACAATTGATCTTAATATGACACATTTATATTTACAATTTTTCCATTAATTTTTTTGCATTGTGTGGTGCTTCAAAGCTCTCTAAGCTACACAAGATGCAACAAGGTAGACACATAACCGCACAGGTAATACCACAACTCTTATATTATTCTATAAAGAATTAACTTAAAATGAGCTTGAGCAAGAAATGGATAGCCTTTACCACCAAATCAAATTTGCTTTACTGTTATAAAATCTGCATAACTTTTATTTATTATTAATTTTTGTTTTATTGATATTTTTTAATATATTTTTTTACAAAACAACTTCAAAATGTTTATTATTTCTTATATCATTTCTTTTAAAAAAAATTTAATATTTTTATGAGTTTTAATAATGATAATTTGTCTCATCGATACTTTATATTAAAACATCCATTGATATTTTCTAATATATCTGTAAAATTAGGTTACTAATAAATCTATTAAAACTAATATGTTCATCCTTAATACTAGCAAGGCTTACCATCACACCTTATTCATTCTGAAACCCCCATGTCATGCTATTGGTGTAATGTAAACCATGCACTATCACCATCTATAAGTGAGTCACACCCTTCCTAAATGACATTCGAGTCATTTCCTCAATGTTAGGAGAAAACACCATAGGTTCTTAAGGAGGCATGATTAATTAATTTATTCATTTATTCCTTCAATAACAAATCCAAAAAATCATTCTTTCACTTGGAAACTCCTTCTCATAACCTCCTTTTTGAAGCAAAAATACTAACCATCCAAAATTCTACACTTCAATTGTTGTCATATTGTTAAGCCACCCAAACATGCTACACCCTCAAGCCACCACCAAGCCTTTTCATTTACATAATCTTCATCAGCCTCGGTTATTACTCTGTCTTGCTCATGAACCGTAGGCACTCATAGGTGTAAGATGCCAGCACATGAGGCCTTTGCGCTGTGTATGTGTATCAAAACTGACAGTGAGCCCCCTACAGCAACACGTTTGTGCATGTTTTCGTACATCTTTCTAGCAAACGGATTAATGCTATGGATGCATGTGTTGGATGATTTCAGGCGTCAACAATTTGTTAGTTTATATGACTTGTTTGGTTTTCTCCAACAGTGGGGTGGCACCAGCTCAATGAAGCACAAATTCCACATTCCATAGCAAATATACATATTCATGCAAGGGGAGGACAAATCGCCACCGTGATGAATAAATCATTAACATCATCTCATATGAGCAGTCACCACAGCCATTTGCATAATACATTTAATCCTATACTTGTGCGTGATCCAACCAGCACCATTTAAACAAACAACAGCCTTGTTGTGGGAAAATGATGCCCACCTGTTATTCCACTATTCCAATCCAACTATGATGAACAAATTTCACACAGTCGGCCAATTAGGTTGAGGTGTCGTCCACAAGGCACAGTTGTGGTTCCTCAGTTAACCAGGTTACTACGGCCATTCTGCTCTTCAAAGAAGGCTTTTGCTGCTTCATAGGTGGACCAGCAGATTGCAGCAGCTGGTGCATGGAAGAGCATCCTGGGGATCCATCCCCTCATAAGCCCACCGTAACCATCCTTCTTCACTATGGTTTGAATAACATCCCTAATGGAACCACTAGAAAATCTATCACATCCACAGACACCCTGCATAACAATGAAAGACAACTTTAGGACGAATGTAGTTAGGGGTATGTTAAATTTAATCGGAAAATTTCCCCAAATTTCCTGTGAGTGTCAAAAATAGAGGAACCACTCTGGCTCGTATGGATAAGAAGATGCAACGTGCAGCAAGAGAATCTAGAAAAGCAGGATGTGAACCAACACATGGGACTCAGAAAAGAACATTAACTCCCTCAATTGGCAAAACCAGTGTGCAGTATTTTGGTTAACTAGATCCCAGAAGATAAAAGGAATTTAGAACTGTGGTCAACCCAGAAAGTTGATGTATCGGCCAAACCAGCATTATTACTCCAGCATTTGGAACAATTTATCAAAATGGAGCTCTTCAATGGGAACTTAACTAGCAGGATTGATATGTATGACACCAGCAACCCTTGAACAAATGTTCAACACTCCCCAATCATGTCCTCCAGTGTCCATGTTTGCAAATAAAACATTAGTATTTGTTTCTCTTTAATGATGTTGAGGATGGACATGTGGGAGGTCCCAGGTTCAAGTCCAAGGCATAAAAGGAAAAGGAAAAGAAAAAAAAACCTATCAAAAAAGGAAAATTTTTTCTCTTCGACAAAGGCGAACTAGTAGGAGATTCTTGGAGAATATGTGAGCAATAAAACCATGTATATGAAACAGAGTTTAGAGATGATCTTCTAAAGGCTTGTGACCAAACTGCAAGGTGCGAAATTCTTGATTGATGGATCCACTCACCTTAGGAACTAACATAATGAAAAGAGTAGCAAAATACACTATACCCTTTGCAATAGTTCTCTGGAACTCCTAGGATACATAGAATGAGCACACTCCTTCCATGTCCAAGTCCTATTTTTTAAGATTAGTCATGCCAGCATATCTGTGTCTGCGAAACACATAGAACAACATGAAGCACTATTTTTATGATACATGACTAGTTCTTTCACAGTTTCACAACACAAAACATTGAGAAAGATATCAATATAATTTCAGACATAGAAAGCGAAGGACCAGAACCTAGAAGCCTTTAGTCGTTTCTTAATTTTCTTTCTTACATGTTTAGGAGCTAGGCAAGTTGAGATTGGAAGAAAACTTCTCAGATACTAAAAATTTTAATATTATTCTGTAGAATATGTAAAGAATTGAAGACATAGAACCCACCACATACATTCACTTGATAATCCTTTTACCAGCCCAGAAATCTACTGCTCCCACATAATTACAGCACGACACATTGAGCTAGAAAACAGGCATCTTAAAATTATATATGCCTGGTCAACAATTAACATCTAGACGGGGCTGGTCAAAGTTTGGTGCTGATTTGAAACCATAAATTCATTGTTAGCAGCCCGATAAAGGAGCTCGGTGTAATTTTTAATGTATTCTTTATCCATGTGTTCACGAGTTTTCTATTCTTAATAACTCTTTACTTTCTAATGCCTGACTCGGTGGCAAGCAAAGTCAGAAATAAAATATACCAATCCACCCAATTCAACTCAACAGGGCAATATCCCACCTAACTGGGATATGTCCATATCCATTTTTAAAGAGAAATTAATACAATACTCAGAAAGCTCCACTAATCCTGGATCTAAATTGTTGAAACTTGAACAGCAGCAGAGAAAGAGCTGAGCCAATCAGCGGCCTCAGCACTCCCCTCATTCTAAGAACAACTATATCTTTTTATCTTGGGAACCCATGCTAAACCAACTTCATGACTGCCCAATTTAATTTTGCAGTAGCAGTAGTTAGAATCCCAGGAATTTGTTGTCTTTGTCAAATTGATAGGCTTCTCTCATCTTCATATCGAAATCCAACAATTTTGAAAAATAAAAAACAGAGGGAAAAAAGAAAGGGACAAGAGAAACAATCTGGTAATAACTGTGCAAAGAATCAATCAAGAACTACCCACTCAAAAGCAAAATAATGAGCACCCAAAAAAAGGCAGGCAAATCAAATCATATGATTACACAAAGGCTTTCACCTGGCACTGCAACTGAGTTTTGACAACATCAAGTGGAGTTGTAACAGCTGCAGCTAAAGCCCCAGCCACCGCTCCGGCAGTGGCATGAACCACTAAATTCTCATCATCTGCATTCTCCGGAGAGACCTCCATCAGCCCCCTCTTTGCGGCCTCATAAGTCGCAAAATGAACTGCGGTGAACGGCGCATTCATCACAACAGTAGTGCGATATGATGCGTAAAAAGCTTGAATTCCCTCTTCCACCAACACTCTCTTCACACAATCCATCACGCCCTTATATGGGCTACTCTTCAATTGCAACCTCTGCTTCACCATATCCATAGGTGTAATCACAGCATCGCTAGCAACAGTAGCGAAAACTCCCGAAACCGCGTGGGCAGCAGAATTATTTGGATTTCCGGCCGAGAAAAAATCTTTACAGAGCTCATACACCGAAAAATATACGGCATGGGAAGGTCCGGCGCCGAGACCCATTGCAGCAATGCCGCGGTAGAGGCCGGCGGGCCCCTCCATCTTCAAAATGGAGCCAAGGACTTGCCGGAGACCGATGGACGGAGCCGGATACGACCCGCCAATAACCTGCATACGGGTCTTGAGGGTATCTACTGGAAACATGGCCATGTGTTCGACGGAGCCTGCAATTGAGCCGGCGATCATGAACTGCCAGAACTCAAGGCCGTCGTGAGAGGAATTGACAGTGATTTCGGGGCGGTAGTCGGAGGGTTGTGGGACGTGGCGAAATTTTGGGGAGGCGTCGGTGGTAGTGGTGGCCATGGCAGTGGTGGTGGTAGTGGGTGATGGTGTTGAGGCTAGCGCTTAAATGGGGGAATGAATGATTGGGGTTTGGAGATCGCTTTCGGGTTGAATAGAATTGGGTTGTCGCCATACACCACCATTCCTCAAGATTTTAGGGACAGAGAATAAAATGGAGCTTTCATGGTCTTGATGTTTTTCCTCTATCTATACGTATGTGTGTGAGTGTGTGCCTGCAAAAGAATCTGAATACAATTGGTTTTTGAACCGTCTCTGAGATGATAAATAAATCACCATAACAAACAGATAACTCGTAACCATGTTTGGTAATAACAGTCAAGTTCATTGTGGACAGACGTATCTGCAACCCTTTTGGGTTTCGGATCCAATCCTATTTTGGAATTGGGTAACCTACAAGTATTTGGCTTTTAATATTGAATTAGAGTGCCATTTTAGCTAAATGACACTTAAACTTAAGCTAAAAAAGATGAAGAGAAGGAAAAAGGGCATGCATCTCCTTTGAGTGTCCCTGTCACACCTCTGCAAATAGACTTGTAGGTGCAACCAAACAAATTCAGCTCGACTTCCTCCCATCCCAGTTTCACAGTTACTAATAGCCATTCAGCATCATCTTTACTCCTTGTATTGTCATATATCAAGGGACCATGTATATTGATATTTGTTCAGAACCAATTCAGCATTCTCAATGAATGATTCTGAATGGTAGTGTGTGTCAACCCCAGTAACTTGTCTTGATATGGCAAAGGGGACGTGTGTTATCCACAGGCCATGCCTGTGGTGGATGTCCTTAAGTGTACCGGAGCTATCAGCATGGCGCGATCCCAATACACCCCTTCAATTCACTACTAAAGTAACTATATCCGAGTAATGGATGTTTGTGGAACATCAAGTGGTCAAGGACGCGTGGTGTCCATGGGCCTTTGTTGTGGCATCTATCTTCAAAAGTTGCAGTCTCAAGTCTCAACATCAGAGCCAAAGGTACACCAAAGCCACACGCATCCCACAAGTAATTGATAATGAGCCATACTGTCGCTATGTGAACCACTGGTTCCTCCTCTCATTCTACATCTCATATCCATGCCCTTCTCCCGCTCATGGTGAAGGTGGAGGCTTCATTCCTTGCAGACCAAACAACTTATTTCTTCTCTTCATTTTCCTTTGATGGGTGTCCCAAGGTCAAGCCTCTCTAAGGTGGAGGCTTCATTTCTTGCAGACCAAACAACTTATATCTTCTCTTCATTTTTCCTTCGATGGGTGTCCCAAGGTCAGGCCTCTCTCCCTAGGTAATGTATTCAAAGTCATTTACATGTGTGACGCTAGATCACAATCGGATGATTGAGGAAAATATCTAAGTATGCATGTTTTAGAAGGCGTGCATACTCACACTTCATTAATAGTTGTTAAAATACTCTACATGTTAACCCTCACACTTTTCCTTCCTCTCATGACCAGAATAACTAGATGTCCAGAGAAGAAGAAAGAAATCAAATAAAAAGTGCTGAAAGGCTCGCATGTGGACGTCTACATTTGTGATGAGATGGATTATGACCCAACTGATAAGGCACTAATATCTCCTTTCCGTCCACTATGTGTTTCCATCCACAAATAAATTAATTAATTAATTTAAAAAATCAACCCCAAAATAAAAAATAATAATAATATATATATATATATATATATATATATATATGTAAAGGATTTGAGCCCATTTGTATAAGGGGAGCGTCCAACTGATTTTTCTTTTTTTCAATTATGGAACTAAAATAAACTTACCCAGCTTCAAGTGCCAGGACAAACCCAAAACCAACTGATCAAGACGTACACTATGAAGACTGCAGCATTTGTAACATGTTAGGAAAGGAAACCGATAGTTCCAAACCACACCAAACTGGAAGACCTGCTTCATTAGAAACTGAACTAGCTCAAAAACTATGATACAACCTGCATTCTATGTTTTGGGAGTCAACAAATATATATCCTATAGGTAAATTGATGATCCAAAATGACGAGAGGACAATCAGAATAAACATACATTTAGGTTGAGGATCACAATTCACAGCTACGCTTAGGTGGCTATTTAAAGGACCTCACTTCACCAACTGAGAAATGAAATGAGGAGATTTGGATTCACAAATTGATCCTGGCTCCAGAAAAGGATATTGAACATGAGCACAGAAATATTTGAAGCAATTTCCAATATGGCAGTAGGAATACTATACTGGGCTGCTTTGCTTCTCTACTTCTTTCATTTGACTTTGAATGAGGAGGGAAGAAGTTTCTATTACTTCTATACCATGTCTAGATGGCAGTGAATATCAAGTTCCATTCCCAGAAACATTTACTTAACCTTAAAGACTAGGAATGAATGAAAGCACATCATTGAGTAAAATTTGTCCACACCTCACTTCAGAAGTTGTCAAGGATAAACAGTGGAGTTCAAAAACTGAGGTTTTTTTAGGGTTTTAGAACAAGTACTGCCTGATTTTACCCTTCTCATTTCTGCTTTAAACTACAAACCGCAACCAGTAAACAGATAATATTGCAAATTATTTATTAAGTTAATATAATCTAATCTAGTTTTTTATTGAAGTTGATCCGGAAATCATAACAAGATAATCACATGATGCAGCCATTGCTCCTCATTCAAACCGAGAGTACCTAAAATGGGAGGGAATGAGCTTAAGGCGGAAATATTAATATAGTTTCATAGATAAAAAATTTTAAATCATGAATACAAATAAAAGATATAATTTACAATTTTTTTTTACAAAAAATCTTGAGTTTCAAACATATTAAAGTATCCAAAAAATTTTCAATCAAACTTTTTCGTATTTATATGAATAACAATTTCATATCAAATCAAATAAGAAGATTTCAAAATATTTTTACACTAAGTACCAAATAACAAATGATGTCTAATTAAGTGAAACTTTACAAATGAGTGGATAGCCTCAAATTTGTTCATTTTAAGATAGGTGGAACCAAACATTACTAGTACTAATAATTTCTAATCAAATCCCTAAAAGTTGGGATTCAAAGCAATTGTAATCTCCATCAAGGAATGTAAAGGTCTATAATTATACTATGTTGCTTAGGTTGAAATAAACCAAAGTCAAATACTTTTGTTTCATTTATTCACATTTACAAAAAATATAATATCTCCATTTATTTATTTATTTGTAAACAATCAAATATTAACAAATATATTTTTCATACACAAATGTATTTGATTCATATGTAGAGAAATAAAAATAACATTTTACATAATTTCAAAATTGTAGGGAATCCCAAATCACTCCATTCCTTATCTCAGGTTCAGGTTAGGTGCATGAATAACTTCCTAGGGCTTTAGATCCTAGCAACAGAAGCAAAAAAATACAATTTTTTAATATCAAGATCTAGTTTAACAGAGTTAGAGAAAACTTCACCTCCAATTTGGACGTTCCCAAATCAATTCCACATGGTGAAGAAGAAGTCTAAAGATTCTTAAGCTTTCATGCACCTAAGATCTTCCGCTCAATGACTCTAATTTTGTTCTTGGCACTCCAAAGGGTAGGCTTTGGAAAGAAGGATGTTTTGGCTCTCTCTCTCTTTCTCTGGGAGTGGAAAATGTCAATCACTAAAACATCTTAGAAACCCTAACTCCTAAAAGAGTATTTATAGGATTCCCCTATTAAACTTAAGTGACTTGAGCCCACATGGACATAGATCACTTAATCTAACCCAAAACAAATTCTAATTGTTTAATTAACCACATAGGATCATCTAATTAATCAATTAGCCTAATTCAAAAACCTTATTTACTATATCATGTCCAACCTTGCATCATTACCAAAATACCCTTATGGACAAGAGTGAACCTAGAGTCGATCCAACCCTCATAACCTATGTCATCATGGTATATAAGCCCAAAGCAAGGACCATTGGGATCCATAAGAGTATTGGCTTCTTCAAAATCCAATTTTAAAGGTGATTCAACATCCCACTAAAGAGAATCAATTACACTCTAGTACCCTATGTAAATAACAACAAGATAAGCTAAGGTATGTAACCTACTATCCACTAAATGTAAACTCTCCATTAACTAGTATTTATAATATAACAAGGTAATACTATCACTTATCAATATTATATATTTAATCATTGAGTTACAAATCTCACTTATTATGTGATCAATTAACATACTCTAACTCCAATGAGCATATATCAAATTTTCATTATTGGAAATACTACAGTCATAGACTTCTAGATCACATGTCCTTTAGATCAATCAAAGAGACACAATGTCTCAAACATATGAGATATCATGATGCCTTTATTAAAAATACTGATTGTCATCGCAATCTATAGGGATATGTGACCATCTTAAGGTCTTATTCATAGGTCAAAGTCTTCTACTAACTTTGACACATACTCAATATCCTCTCAAGATTGAAAGTCCATGTAGTATAGTAACTTGGTAAATCATGACAATCAATAGTCTTACATCATGATTCACCATAAATTCTATCTAATATGTAACCATACACACTAGTGAGCTCAACATAGGAAACTCATCTCGATGCTCAAGACAAGTCATCTCTCCAATTAGGAGGTAGTGCATTATAGTCTCTACTAGATTGCCAAAATCGATGAACAATTTATCTACTTATAAGGAACCCATGACTTGTATCCTCTATACAACTCTTAATGCACCTAAGTCATATACAATGTAAGAAATATGAGCATGTATGTTTAGATATTTAATTAATGCAAATGAGATAATAAATGGGAAATAAAGAAACATATATAAATAAATTTATAAATGAATTTCAATTTGTTACATCATATCATACATTATAAGGTTCAACCCTTACCAACTTTTACTAGTCTTAAAGCATATTAGGACACATCTAACACTTATGTTATCTGTGTGACCATCAAAGACTTTAGTAAATCAAGTCTCCATGAAGGAATTTGTTAGGTTCTCTACAGAAGCAATCTTCTCCACAACCACATCTCCTTTTATTATTATCTCACATATCAAGTGATATTTTCTTTTAGTGTATTTAACCTTCCAGTGGTTTCTTGGTTTTTTAGAATATGCCACCGCCCAATGTTATCACAAAATAATAATATGAGCGATGCAACCAAGGGTACTAACCCAAGTCCCATCAAGAACTTTTAAATCCAAACGACTTCCTTTGCTATTTCAAAAACAATAACGAACTTGGTTTCCATAGTGGAGTCAACAACATAGGATTGTTTCACACTTCTCCAACTAAAAACCTCATCACCTAGAGTGAACACAAACCCAAAACTAAACTTATGAGAGTCTTTATCAGATTGAAAGTTCGAATATATATTCCCAAGGGGTAACAACTCATCACAATGATATACCAACATATAATCTCTCATTCTCAGAAGATACTTGAGCATATGTTTCACCGTTGTACAATGATCCATGCTTGGATTTGACTTATATATACTCACCATACCTACAACAAAGCAAATATTTGATTTGATACATAGCATCACATAGATAAGGCTACCCACTACTGAAACATAGAGTATGTCTTCATGCGACCTTTCTCCCTAGTGATCTTGGGACACTAATCTTGAGAAAAATGTGTTCCATGCCTAAAGGGTAGTAGACCCTTTTTGAAGTCCTACATCACATACTTAACTAAAAGTTTATCAATGTAGGTGACTGATGACAATGCAATGTTCTTATTCTTGCAATCTCAAAGGACCTTAATTCCAAGAATATATTATGCACCCAAATCTTTCATTTAGAACTAAGTAGATAACCAAGTCCTAATTTATGACAACAACCCTACATCATTCTCAATTAATAGAATGTCATCACTGTACAAGACCAAAAACACCATAATGCTTCCCTGTATCTTATTATACACATAAAAATCATCCTCCTTTTGATCAAAATCAAGAGTCTTGATATCTAAACCAAAAATTTTATTTCATAAGCAAGATGTTTGCATTAATCCATAAATGGATTAATATAACTTGCACACAAGTTGTTTTTGGCTCTTTGCCATGAATCTATCTAGTTACATCACATAGACGCTCTCTTCAAGATCACCATTCAATTTTGTTGTCTTGACATCCATTTGTCATATCTCATAATCGAGATGTACCATAATGGACAGAAGTATTTTGACGGATTTAAGTATGGCTACTAGCGAGAAGGTCTCATCATAGTCGAAATCAAGTTTCTGACCATAAGCCTTCGTTACAAGCCTAACCTTATATTTCTCAACCTTTTCATCTACCCCTCTCTTCCTTTTGTAGACCCACTTACACCCTATGGGTTTTATCCATTTAGATGTTTCTATAAGATCATAGGCTTTGTTAGAACACATATATTCTAACTCTACCTCCATAATTCCTAGCCATACAATAACATCTTCACTACTCATTGTTTCATCGTAATTTGTGGGATCAGTCTCATGTTTCTCTAGAATTGCATTAAAAGAGTATCCCAAATATATAAACTTATCTTGTTGTATAACAACCCTCTCACTATAACAAGACACTGGTGCATTACAATTGACTAGAATGGTAGGTGTAGAAACCTCTAGATCCATAGTCCTCTATGCTAATGTGCGAGTGTCTTTAAGTGCTCTCCAATCTATATTATGTTTTACCTTATTGCTTATCACATAGTCTCCTTCTAGAAATCTGACATTTGCATTAACAAATACCTTTTGATCAACCTAACTATAAATTTAATACCCTCTTGTCCCTTTTAGATAGCCTATAAACTGGCATACCTTAGACCTTACTTCCAACTTGTCTACCTTTAGGTGTTGGGAACCCCAAAATGTGAATGTATTGAAAACTAGGTTTGCGACATTTCCACATCTTCTTAAAAGTTAAAGGTATCAACTCGAAAGGCATTAGGTTAAGTATGTATGTCGTAGTCTCCAAGGTATATTCCTAAAAGGATACAAGAAGCGATAAGAAACTTATCATAGACCTCATCATGTCCATCAATGTTCAATTTCTTCTTTCCATCACTCTATTTTGTTGTAGAATTCCATGCGCACTCAACTAGGATATAATCTCATGCTCCTTGAGGAAAAAATAGAACCGAGTAGACATGTACTCACCACCTCGATCGGATCGAAGTGGCTAGATACATTTAACTAATTGGTTTTCCAATTCCACCTCAAATTCAATGAATTTTTTTTAAGGCATTGGACTTCCTATGCATCAAGTAAACATATTCAAACTTAGAATAATCATCCATAAATGTGATGAAATACTCATACACTTCTCATGCATGGACATTAAAAGACTTACACACGTCAATATGCACCAACATCAAACACTCCTCAGCTCTATATCCTTTAGCTGTAAATGGCTTCTTGGTCACTTACCTTTTATATAGAATTCACTGGCTATAAGTTCTTTTAGAATCAAAGAAGGTAATATTCTAGATTTAACTAGTCTTTGGATCCTATTTAGATTAATATAACCTAGACATGAGTGTAAAATTATGCTAGGTTCCTTTCTTTTACGTGAGATATGATAATTATCATTATTTGGCAAAACAAATAATGGAGTCATGTAATAAAAACTATCTATCAGTGAACCTAAGCATATAAACAAATCATTCATCTTAATAAATAAACACTCAAAATCTTGAAGAATGTACTTTTCACCTAACATAATATAAGAAAATGATTGTTACTATTAACTATTTTTCTAAAATTATAAAATTAGTATTCTTAATAATATATGTTATTTCAATTTCTTAACCAATAACAATTTAATTAAAGATCGAGTTTCTAAATTTTTATAAAAAATGTGTTCCTTCCAAAATCTATTCCAAAGAATCTATCAATTTTTTTTAATTTTTTTTTAACTAAAACTCCTAAAAGTATATTATTTCCATTTATTGCATTAAAAAAATATATTCCTAAGAATCTATTTTTTTTTTTTAACTAAAACTCCTAAAAATATATTATTTCCCTTTATTGCATTCAAAAAAATCTATTCCTAAGAATCTATCATTTTATTATTATTTTAACTAAAACTCCTAAAGTGCATTATTTCCATTTATTGCATTAATAATGGACTAAAACTCCTAAAAGTGCATCATTTCTATTTTTTGCATTAAACTATTACTATTATTATTATTATTTTTGTAAACTACCTTTTTTTTAACTAACCTAGTATGCACCCTAAGCCTTAAGTGAACCATACCATATTATCAACATGTCATTTAATAGTATGATTTTGTTTTGTTTTGTTTTTTTTTTTTTTTTTTTTCGTTAACCCTATCAGTTCCACCATGCAATACCCTTTTCAATCTTCCCGTATTGCCTACCATACATCACACTCTCCAAGACATCATAAGCATAATTTTTTTTTTCTTTCCATTAGGTCAATTGCCCAAAGCACCAATCATTAGCCTTTTTCATTTCTTTTTTTTACTTACCTATCATGCAACCCTAAGCCTTAAGTGACCCATACCATATTATCAACTTCATGTTATTTAATAGTATGATTTTGTTTCTTTTTTTTCTTTTTTTTTTCCCTTAACCTTATTGGTTTCACCATGCAATACCCTTTTCAATCTCCCCACATAGCCTACCGTACATCACACTCTCCAAGACATCAGAGCATAAATTTTTTTCCCCCTCCATTAATTTAATTGTCCAAAGCACCATCCGTTGGCCTTTTTTTTTTTTTTCTTTGATTGTTTTTAGGATTGGCAACGGGGCAGATTTGGAATAGGCCACCTCTATCCCATTCCTGTCCCAATCATATAAATCTCTTTCCCATCCTCATCCCAAACCCAAGGCAAGGCGGGTTAATGTCTCATGTTCCCGTTTACAAAAGAGTTGATAATCTCATCCCCGTACCAAATGAGTTTTCAAGGCAAGGCAAGGCAAGTTTGGATTCGGGTATTGCAACTATTTGATTAGATGCAATATTGACTGACCTATTGATATATTTGGAGAGCCCATTATTGCATCCAGTGAAGTACACCTATAATAGAATACTATGGCTACTGCACAAGCAAATTCATACCCAAAAAATATAGTTGAAAGACTATATTGTTTTGTGGACATCATTAGTTTAATAGAATTTTATTCGGCACCAAGAAATCTAAAATTCGACAAAGCTTGAAGATAAGACTTTCTGAAATAAACACAAGCTACTACTATAGTTGCATAACATGCTTAACATAGAAAAGCTTCAATAACACTTGCTCAATCCTCCTGCATCTTTTGCTGCTTCAAGAACATCGTGAGTTTCCATGGATGTGATACTTGATACATAAGGTGGAATAAATCTCTGCAATACATAAATTCATGATATGGCATAAGAGAATGAAACCTTAAAAATCTAGGAAGAATAAATTATATATAGGGAGGAGTTTTTGGGGCATTTTGTAATATTTAAGGGTAAATTGGTAATTATATATTCAAGGCAGGGCGGGGCGGGGCGGGTAACTACAAACCCATACCCGTCCCGAATCCGAATCAGGTTTTAAAAAACCTTCCCATACCCATCCCAATAAGGGCAGAGCGAAGTGGGGCAGGGCGGATGACTCAATTTACCCACAAAATTGTCATTCCTAATTGTTTTCCCTTTATCATCACAATTCCAAAAATCACATGGTACACACTCTTTTTTTTTTTTCCACCATCTTATTGCCATTATAGCACACCCACATTTCTTTTTTTTCCCTTGCAACTCTCATTCTTCACACATTTACATGTTTTTAAAAATAGTTATTTATTTATTTATTCACATCCAAATCTATGATTTATTTTCTTTTATTTTTATTTATTTTTATTTGTTTAAATCTATTCATTTGAATATGCAGAATTTATCAATATCCATCAATAAATCTACCTATATTTATATATTTCTATTTTTTTATAAAAATAAATAAATCAAACCCTAATCTAAATTTAAATTTCCAAAGAATTAAACTCTTTAAAATTATCGAAAGGTTAAAATCTTACCCCAAAAAACTAATCTCCAAGTCCTAAGCTCTCAAATCTTTAACCATGCATTATCTAATCTCTCTAATCTCCCTGCAAAATGATTTTTATATAAAGAAGGCAAAAAATCTAATTAATACCTAAAACTTTTAAACATGAAAAAACCTTTCTACCCTTTTTAATTTATTTAACTTATTTCTTTATTTTTAATCTACATTTTACCCCTGAACTTTGGTTTAGGACGTTACACTCACCATCACTCACACTTGCACAGTAAGCCTTCTTTTGTATCTGAATTCAAATTTTCCTTGATTTGATATTTCATGTTGAAATTTTGAAATTCTTGTATTGGATGAATGCTTACTATACAAGTATGAGTAATGGTGAGTATAACATCTGCACACTATTAGTATAAGTAAAGATGAGTGTAATGCCCCAAACCAATAAATAAATAAATAAATAAATATATTATTTTCAAAAAATTTAATGCGTCATATTTAAAAAAAATTTAAGAAACATAATCTAGGTCAAATTTTTAAAGGAGATAATCTAAATCTCCATAGTTCATTTTGCAAAGAACACTTGAGTATTCAACATTTACATATGGCATTGTATGGTTACAACTTTTAACATAATTGTAGTTTAGTTAATGATAATTTTTTTTTTTTAATATTTTATCTTCAATGTATTAAAACATGTTGGCAATAACATCATTTTATTAGTTGGATAAAGCTTTGCTCCCTTGAATTAAGAAGAGGCAACACAACCTAATACATCAAGTGCATCCTATTACACAACTAAATATAATGGTGTACCTTGAACTATATATAGTTTGTTTCCCATTTTGGTCCTTAAACCAAAAATCCTATCTAATTAGCAACTTAAATTTCATAAATTATATCTAATTATTCCTTCTATAACTGATTGTGTAACACACTAATGGAATAAGTTGTTGGACATGATGTGAATTGTAGGAAATTTGATGCATTTCCCTTGATGCCACTTAGGTGCTCATTGATTTTGATCTAATGACCATGGTTAATTCATTGGTTATTTGAGAATAGAGTAGCTAAGATGTATGTTCAATGTCCATATCAATTTAAGTTCATGCAAAGCTAAGCCTCTAGTACAAGGGTGACATATGAAAAAATGGGAAAAGATATTAGAATAGCGGTTAACTATCATGAATCATTTTTCTATTTTTTCTAACCTTATATCACAAGTCTTTTATAGCAAATAATTAAATAGAAAAAATGTACATATATATTATAAGTATGAAATATAAAATAATATATGATCAAATTCATGAAATGCTATATTATTGGGTTTTCTAAGGTGTTCCACATCTCAAGTTCTTAAGAGGGTAGCAACATTATGATAGTCTTCTACTTCTTCAATTATTTGTGAAACTAGAATTAAGTTAATTGTTGAGTAATTTTTAGTCATGCGTAATAATGGTGCTCAAAGACAATTAAGGTCAATATGCAAAATCAAATGTTTCCAAGAGCATTAATATAAAATTCCTCCAGAGATACCTGACACTTACAAACACTAAATGATACCTCACACTTGGTGTTTTCCCTCAAGTGATACCTCATATTAGAGCTCACCACATAAAGGTTGCATGAAAGATATAGAATTAAACTCACAAAATTTTAGCACAAATTTAAGCTCAAATTAATACATGATAAACTAAAATCAAGTTACACTAATGATATGCAAGTTTAAAATAAAGTGTACTAAAAAATGACTTTAGGATGTTAAGTTTACAAAATAATGAAGTTTGGAGCTTTTTTATAAGAGAAGAAAACTCAAACTAACCATTAGGCAAGTTAAAGGATCAATTGATCAAAAAACTAGTTCTACCAATTCACTAGTTGTTAGGCAATAAATGCTCTCTAGATTATTATTGGCTTTTTGAGGCTCGAACGACCCCAATTGAACATCGACCAAATGAGTCAAAGGTTCAACCAGCTAAGCATAGCTACTAAAAGAGAGAGTGTGCAAAATGCACCTCGATCGATCAAGCCCAATTGGCTCAACCGATTCATTAACCCCTCAATAAGTTGCACTTTGAAGTGCTCAAATAATATAATTTTTGAGGTTTGGAACTTTCAAAAACTCTTAGAACCCTTCTTAAAACCTTTTAGAGAAGTTTTAAAAAAAAATTGACTTAAGGTTTTAACTCAGAACATGAAATCATCCAAATATACATATAAAAAAAAATTAAACCAATTCAACTATTGGATGATTTTAGGTGCATGAATAAAAATAAGATGCATAATCATAGTACATCAACAACCTTACAAAAATATTTTAGGCAAAATATTAAAAACTCTTCTTTTTCATGTCTTCTTCTACTTCTTGATTTTCATTTAACTTGATTTGTTTTTATAATTGTCATCTTAGAAATCATCTTATCTAATGACACTCAAGGTTAAACTAATTTCAAACCTTGTTTTGTTGTCATCAAAATTGATATTAACTAAATCTTGGTTTAATAATAAAAAATTAAAAATTAAAATATTTTTAAAGATTATTATGAAAATAATATTTATTTTATAATAAAAATTAAATTTTTATTGTAAATATATAATTTAAACTTATAAATTTTTTTATAAACTAATTGATGTGTCATATTTTCCAAATAGATATACAACTTATTATCAACTTATTAACATGATAGAAAATCTTATAAAGACTATTTTAATCCCTATTTCATCTTGTAGACTTAAAATTACTTGTAACATGAATTATGATTTATTTTTTATTTTTTAAAATGCAGTAATACGTCAGTAATTTTTATATTTATGCGGTTGAAAGATGTTACCTTTTTTTTTTTTCAAATTACTTTATTTTTTTTTACTATTTATAACTAATAAATTAGAAACTTGTAGTATAGAAATAACTACTATTTTATATCAAATTGAATAATGATTTATCGTTCACAATCTAATTTTGTATTGAATTAATTTATATCGATTAATTATAAAATAAGAAACTAATTTATTTTTCTACTTTTTTTATTCTTTTTACCAAGAAATGGTTTTCAATTTTTTATTAAAACGATTAAATTTTAAATTATTTAAATTTTAAAGTTTATCTTAAAAAACTAATTTAACTTAAAGAAAAATAAAAATTATTCATTAAAAAATTAATTTAATACACTCAAATAAAATAGAACCGATAATAGTTTTATTAAAAAAAACTTGAATAAAATAAAATACACAATAGTTTTAATTTTTTTTTAAGTTTTTAAATTTTTTAACAAGTTAAATATGATATAATTTAATTTCACCTATAAAAAAAATTAAATATTCATTTATCAAAATATTTTTAAAAGGATATTAAGAAATAATGTCAAAGTGAAATGAGGAAGAATGCATTAAATAAACTTAAAAAAATTCTATTTATATTTAATAGTAAAACTAACATTAAAATTCAAGATAAATACCAAAATATTTTTAATCAATAGCTAAGTGAATATAAAATAGTATTATTTTAATATTAATAATATATAATATAATATATAACAAAATAATTTATATTTTTAAAATGTTATTATTTAGAAATAATATATAAAATAATAATTATTGGTAATATTATTATTTATAAAAATATATCCATATTAATTAATAATTGTTTTTATATACTGAATTTAGAATAAAAAATTAATTAATTTTATAATACATATATTTTAAAGGGATAACTGTGTTTTGGACCCAATTGGGCCTAAAATTTAAGCTTTGGTCCATGTAAGTTCACCATTTAAGCTCAAGACCTAGAGAAAGTGTGAAAATCGAGAAGAAGTATATGAATTTGTTATCTTTCCAACATGATCTTTGCTCACTATGAAAAAAAAAAATAGAAAAACATTAATTTAAATTTTATTCCTTTTGTAAACCTTAATAAAATTTAATATAATTTAGTGATTTGGAAAAAAAATACACCATTTTCCAAAAAAATAAAAATAAATTATTATTATTATTATTTAAAAATCAAACAACTTGTATAATATATATTTTTAAAATTGTGTATATAAAAAATAACTAAAAATACGTCAAATTTATTTTTTAAAATGATATATTTTTAGAATAATTATTTAAAAAAATTAAGATAAAAAAGTATGTCAAATATTATGGCAGAATATAGTTTTAAAGGGTATATTGGTCTTTTCATATTTCATATCCTCCCCATCAATTATGTAACTTATATGGATTAAAACTTAATTTTTGAGTTCAATTGGGTTCAAATCACAATTGTCTCTATTTTAAATAATTTAATTATTATAAAAATATATTATTAGTTAAAAACATTATTAAAAATAAGAAAATATATATATATATTGATACACATGTAGGACTTGAGAAAAAAGAGTAGGATGGAGGATAAGGAAAAGCCTCGTGTGGAGGACAGGCTCCTTAACAATTTGGTCACACACGAAAGCTTGGAAGTCATAACTTCCAGAAACACAAGGTATTTAGATGTGGAGTGAAACCGTATTTGGATCGCTACGTGAAGCAGATATTTGGTCAGATTCCATGGCATCTTGGATAAACCACGAGCTCGCCACACGCCCTCTACACGTGGTGCAACCTCCTCCCTCCACCTCTGTTCTCATCCTACGCTCCAAAATGAGCCCCATCAGAATGGAACTCTCTCAAAGGGAGCTTATATTATACCATCAGCCTCTTCATCACTTCACCTCTCATCTGCATCTTTCTCATCTTTTCTTCATTTCTGTGATAGAATTAGCCATGCTTGTGGGAGGTGTTTCAGTTGTTTCTCTCTTAGGGTCGTCAGGGGAGGGTCTTGGAAGTCCTCTTTTTGGTAGCTTCGGCTCTTCTTCCTCTTGTACTTCTCGGTGGCTGAGGAGAAGAGGGAATAATGGATTGGTGGTGAGGGGATCAGGGGAGAGAAGTAATGAGTTGTCGACTAGTAGAGTGGTATTTCAGCCGTTTGAAGAGTTGAAGAAGGAGGATTTTCTTGTTCCGATTTCTGCTCAACATTCGCTTGCTCGCCAAGGCTATTCCGAGGAGTGTGAAGCAGCCATTAATGAACAAATCAAGTGGGTTTTATTTATTTTTATTTTTTTCAATAATTTTTAGCCTACCTAAAAGAAAAATTAAAGATATTAAAATTCAAGATCAGTTTTTCCGAATGATTTAAAAACAGTTTCTGTTTTTAAAAATAAAATATTATTTTAAAAAAATTTACTATTTAATGATTGTTTTCAAAAACAATTATTAGGAATGAACTAAAATAGAAAAAACAAATAGGAGTTGTTTTCACTTATATTTTTAAAACAATTTATCCTTCTCTTACTTTCCTTTACTTTTTATTTTCAGTTTTATACCTTTTTACTTTTATCTAAATCATGGAAAGTTTTAGGCACGATGAGAGAGAAAAATTAGTATACCTTTTTATTTTAAATTATGAAAATTTTGTAAGAAGCTGGGAAAAAAATAAATATTAAGCTTAAATTTAATATTTTATTTTATTTTATTTCTCAAATATTATTATAAATTAAAAATATGAAGACTTTAAATAGTTTTTATTATAATTATTTTTTCTTATTATTTCTAAAATAAATAAACAAAACTATTCGAAATTCCTTTCCAATTTTTTGCTTTCCCCCTCTTTGTTTCTTTGCTTAAAGCTTCAAGTTGCATTGACTTTGTGTTCTCTTTTTCTTTTCGTCTGCCATTATCGCCCACCAACTCCAAACCTTAAACTTAATATGTTTTCCCAGAGAACCCTGTCTTCTAGTCCCTGTTTTGAGAATCGGGTTCTACTTGTTTATTGTTCCTGACTTGGTTTTCACATTCATCAATGCCTGGTACTTTTGATTCTTAACAAAGAGAGAGTTTGCAACACATCCCTTCTTAAGAAACAGCCCAATGTTAGGAAGATCATGTTAAGCTTCCTGCCTTCTGTCCCTCCTTGTTGTTCATTTTATGCATCTGCTTTAACTTCGCATTGAATTTTATCTACAACCTGAGCAAGCTTAACTAGGTGCTGGCTGATCTTGATCTAAATGAGGCTCACAATAAATTAAGTATAGGGTGGATAATTCTATAGGAAGATGAAAATTGGTTTATGACAGGACATGATTCATAGACTCTTTAAGTCATCATGGTCTACAGAAGGTGCTAAAAATAAAATAAATGGAATTCAACTTCTTGGGAGAGGTTAAAATTTTTTCTATTTTTTCTCATTAGTGATCAACATGTAGTTTAGTTGATTTGGACGCTTAGGGGATTGTGGTGGAGAAGACAATGGGACCATCATGGGGAGGTTTGGTAGAAATTAAAGCCAAGATGGAGATTGTTTCATATTCTGCTATCTTTGTAAAACATACCACATTGAGGCCATACAAAATGCTTTCTGATATAGCCTTGTAAAGTAGTCTCCTCAGTCCGGACAGAGCAATTCTGTTTGAGTTGCTTAAGTGGATTCCCAGGAAAAGACAATGGGACTTTAGGAGTTATAGCTGCGAATCTCAAGCTGTGGGCATGTGTTTGTTTTAAAGAGCAGGCTGACCTGAGAGGGGGATACCATTCTACTCTGTAAAATTCACTTTACTTTTCATTCACTTTGTTAGGTCCAGGATTTTTCATGCATCATTATCATCGTTATCACTAGTTCCTGTTTCAGTTAAAATTTTCTTCTTACTGACCTTTTTCTTGCTTTGTTTGATATAACAGTGTGGAATACAATGTGTCTTATGTGTATCATTCGATGTTTGCATACTTCGACAGGGACAACATTGCTCTCAGGGGCCTTGCCAAGTAACCACAATAACCATAAATTCTCTCATACTGCTTGATTGTTCTAATTATTAGAGTTGATGTATCATCCTGTTGCTTCAGATTCTTCAAGGAGTCAAGTGAAGAAGAAAGACAGCATGCTGAGAAACTGATGGAATACCAGGTTTTCTAGAAGTGATTTGTTGCCTTCTTAATTTACTTATTCTTTCTTGGTTTTGCATATCTAATACTATGCTTTCTGATAATTACTAGAACAAAAGAGGAGGAAAAGTAAAGCTACATCCTGTGCTGATGACCCCTTCAGAGTTTGATCATGCTGAGAAGGGAGATGCATTGTACTGTAAGTTTCTTTTCGGTTCTTCTCCATGCTTATGAGTTGACATGTGTGTGTGTTTGCACACACCTGCATTATTTTATATGGCATGCATTTGTCTAGGTTTTAGTTCTTCAACAGTATAAATTTAAGGTGTCATTTCTTTATGCTCCCGAATCCACAAACACACAAAATGCCCTCCATCCAACTATTCACGGGCCCCTTAATTCCTGTTTGGGTCTCCCTCATACCGTGCAATTTGGAATAAGTTGAATTTAAGTATGCATTACTTGAGGACATTGTTTTGTACTCTGTAACCTCCAGAATGAAAGATGTTTGATTTGAGTAATGCAAAATCTTTTATTTCCTTTTTCTTCTTCTTTCTTTAGGTGTCGTTTGTTCATATTTTACAACTCCGGAAATTGTGTTTCTTTACAGAAAAAACACTACCTTAATAGGACTGCCCACTCTTCTTCCATAGTTTATTTGACTTTCACCTGGCATATTCACAAGCTTGTTGTGTTTGTTCTACTTGCTATGCTTCTGTCTTGAACATTTTTTTTTTTTTTTTTTTTTTTGTGGGAACTCATTCAATTATCTATGATTATTGATTCAGCTATGGAGCTAGCATTGTCATTGGAGAAGTTAACAAATGAGAAACTCCTGCTCCTGCACAGTGTAAGACTTCTTTATTCGGTTTCTGGTCCACTAGTTTTGAATCTGTTGCTTAAAATGGGGTAGCATGGGTGGTGTCTAAATCAATCACCTGGTTGTTATAGCTCATGGTTCTTGAATCTGCAACCTATAATTGTGACTTGGACAAATGGATCTCTTTTAAGATATGCTCTGTTCTTGATGAATATCAGGTGGCAGATCGAAACAATGATCCCCAGTTGACAGATTTTATTGAGAGCGAGTTTTTGACAGAGCAGGTAAACCTAAGAGTTTAATGTTCTTGCCATCAGAACTTAAAAAGAGTCATTTTTGTATTATATGAAAAATGGTGAAAAGCGTGCTTCTTGGTGTTTTTTTCCTTTTGTAGGTTGAAGCCATCAAGAAGATCTCAGAATATGTTGCCCAACTGAGAAGGGTTGGAAAGGGACATGGTACGAATCAAATTTTAAATTCACTCTTTGTCATTTCTCATTTCTTTGAGCAAGTGCCACTGTCTTCTTTTCATATAAGTTTGTAACCAATGAATCCATCCGCTTCCATTTGTTGGCATTTAGATCTTTTTTTTCAATTGGTTGGCTTGCAGGAGTGTGGCACTTTGATCAAATGCTCCTCGAAGAGGGTGGTGCAGCATGATGAAGCCTCATAGTGTCAGTTCTCTTTCTTGGTCAGTCTTAGATTTCAGGAGCGGCTTTCAGCAGTGTGGCACTTCACATATGGAGTTATTTACAGTATAGAATAAAGCTGTTAGTTGCATTGCTTTCACCTAGTAGAGAAAATATTCAATCAAAGTTTCAGTTGCAAGCTCGACAGGCTTTTCGCTTCTGATAGTTTATGGGAACAATAAAAGAGTTTAAGCATCTTAGAATGATGCTCGATACTCCTACTCCTATTTGCCCATGAATTGTATCAACTATTTTTATAAATGCCAAATTTGATTAGAAGATAATAGTTCTGAAATATCTTACATAGTTGATTTTTTATTTGGGAGATCTCCCAAGACCCATGGCTTGCTAAATCCTACGAAACCACAGAGAAGTCATTAACTATACAGAAGTGTTTCGAAGTAGAGACTTTTCAGAGCAAACTATAATCTATATGCTCAGCTGCTGGTATATGCATGACAAAGGAGGTGGTGCTTGCTCTGGCATTTTCTATCTGCAGAAACAGAACTAGCTCTTTTATTTAAATGCAAAAAGGGACACTGAAAGAAGTGTATAAAAGGCATCTAAGACCAATCCTTTGAGAAAATGTGAAAATTCAACTTGGCATAAAACAGAATCTCCGAGAAGCCCTCTTGCTCCTTTTGATGGTGTGAACATTAGGAGGATAAGAAGAATGAATCATCTCCCACATCACTTGAATATCTGCATATCCTCCATTGGACTCTATGTCCTTGTAAAGACCAACCAGACCATATCCATTCCCTGCCATTACCACCATGTGTGTGAGGTGGATAGTAAGGTATTTGAAAACCATATGGAACTAGAAATAATTCCATTCTTCATACATGGCATGGGAAACAAATAACAAAGAACAGAGGAAAAATAGATAAAAGAGAAAAAATTTGTTAATTTCTAGCATTTAGACTGTGTCCATCAATTTATATTAACATTTCCATAAGTGAGCCCATATGTTAACTGAATCGTTTTGAATTACTAATTTCTACGAACTTCGATCATACCTTTGGCTTTGTGTCTGAGACGAGAGTTAGCCTTGAGAAGTACACCCTTTGTTGGGATGATAAACGAGCTCTTGAAGCACATCCAGTACCCCCTCCACCTCCCCATCTTCACATAGCTTCTCCTTTTCCTCTCCCTTTTATATTTTTCATTTTCACTTGTGTCCCAAGTTTGCTCCACTAATAAACTAATGAGGGAACACAAAACAACAAAAGCATCCGACGCAGAAGAAAGCAACATCCATGGGGCCTGAAAGCAAAAGGGCACACAAAATATGCATTTACAGAACTTACCCTTCGAACTTAGTGCAATGTCTCTAATGCCCCCTTCCATAACAAGAGATCAATAAAGAAAACTAACTGAAGGTTCCAACTTCCAAGGGGACCCCAACTATTCAATGAATGAATCTTAATGAAGCAATTACATATTGTTTTACTCCCATCAAAGTTAGGTGGTTTCCAATTGGAAGTAAGAGGTTCAAGCTTGGGCAGACTATGTTAGTGGAGCATGGTCATCCAAGGACAATATTGTCATTTGGAAATGGTGGGGTACATATCATAGAGAGCTGACTTGCAACTATAATATTGACTGAATTTTTGCGATGGCATAGTGAAGAAGAGGGAAGAGCAATATAGGAAGAAATGGACATCGAGTAGGCTAGTTGCTTTGGACTTAGCTATTCTCACTTATTCTTCTTACCAAAGATTCTCAATTTTATTGTATTCAAGGAAGGTGGTAATGGGGCCTCAAGTCAAACGGTTGGTTGGTTTTTCTTTCAGTGCCTTTGTGTTTGTGTACATCTCGCTCATTGTCCATAAGTTGACGTAAGAAGATTAGTTAAAATAAGTAATTTCAAATTACTAGCATTAAGTGACAAACTCTACCAAGAAGAATATGCCACTTGGATTATTAATTTATGCAAATATCATCAAAGAAAGATCTCAATCATTCTAAGAAATATCAGATTTCTGTTTGAGTCACATTCCAAGCTTGCTTAATCTCTGGGGTACTACTAGTAGTAGGAAGTTTCAGCACATGCCTTGCAACCACTTCAGGTAATACACTGCCCAACCTCCTTCCATGACATTCACCCACTCTCATTCTTCCACCCAAACTTGTTCTTTTCTGTGTCCTGCATTAGAGAAGGTCCTTTCTAAAATCCAGTACAGGCAGAGGACTTCAAAAATCAGTTCTTCCTGGGGGATTATTTTATATGTTACAACTGCCTCAACTAGTCACAAACTACCAAGCCTGGTAATGTTTAATCTTGGTCTTTTGGGCATTTGGGTTTAAATAAAAACTTAAGCCAATGGTTTTCATGCCAGCGCAAGAGCTAATTTCAAGCCAAACTAACAAATAGCTTGTTCTTTTTCCAATCCAGGTGGTCCAGCAATAGATAAAGCAATGGGGTAGGAATGAAGCTCCTGACATATGCATATTCTTTTTAATGATCATTTTCCATTCATAATAATCAGGGACGGTGGTTTTTAATAATAATAAATGCCATGCACACAGGAAGCCTTAGCTACCAAAGTTCCTAACTGCACTTTTAATAACTGAATAGGGCCAATCTTAGTAGTCATGACTCAGTAGGCATCAATGGCGTGTGAAGGCTGCTTTAGGTCTGTTTTTTCTGGGATTAATGGTTGTGTTACGCAATCTGAGTTGGTTTCATCACTAATTAAGACAAAAGCTGCTTAAAACTGAAAGCGAAGGCTATCTGTGCATGATGACTCGTATATGAACACAGGCCACTTTTTGCTTATGCTTCATGACTAGCCTCCTCAACCACACAGCCTGCTTCATTTGGGAAGAACAGAATTTTCCTTGCAATAATTAAGAGGAAAAGGAAGAAAAGAAACTAATTTGATGGAAAGAAGGATTACTTTCTCTGGAAATTTAAACCTTATATGTACATTAATGGTTCTTCTGGTTGGAAAATTTTCTAATCAAGTATTAATTACTTCTGCAGAATCTGGTATTTATTCTCTTTATGTGTTCCATCTAATTCAAGGATCTGGTTGAAATCCATAGTGTAATTTCACAATTCAAGCTCCACCCACTCCTTAGTCCTTTCTGTGCAATATACATCATCAGCAACTATTCATTCCTCTGGCTAGATTTAATAGCTTCACGTCCTATCTCAAGAAGAAAACAAAACAAAACCATGGACATGGCACAGGGTGAGCTACAGTTTTCAGGCTTCTTTGGCATCTGCAAGGAATCCTTCAAAATCATCTATATTTGGATGAAGATATTCCCCCAGATCAGCCTAGGTCTTGTTCTTCCCCTCCCTATCCTTTTCTTAACCCAAATCCAACTTTCTGATTTGCTCTTTGCAAAGGTTTGCCACCCCTAAGTTGTTTTACACCAAACCCCAGTGGCTATCTCTGATAACACCAAACTCGCCAGAATGCTCATGTTCGGATGGGCCACTCTTTGGCTCTTAAAATCTGCACACCAAACCATTATCCTCATATGCTCCCTTCTCCCAACATTAGCAGTTGTTTACACAATTGCATATATCTACAGTGCCAAAGAAGTGACCTTCATGAAAGTCCTGAGAGTGGCACCCAAGGTTTGGAAATTGTTATGCTCCACCAAATTGTTTCATTCCTGATATGGATCTTGGGTTTTGCCTCAGCTGAGCACAGAAATACCCAGACATCTTTTGTAATGTTTAACTTGGTCTCATTCTCATATGAGATAGCATTAATATATAGTAGCATCATCTGGCTTTTGCTTCCTCTTACTCAAGTTGATTCTCTTCAGCCAAGTCCTCCATATAGTCTTCTACTTTGTCTGCAAGTCTCAATGCCAGGAACAAATAGACATCTCTACATTTTCGGCTCATCTTGAGGCCTATGTTGAGGATTACTTGCCACTGGAAGGACGGGAGAAGGAGAGGGAAATTCAGTCAAAGCAATTTCAGATTTGTACAATCTCTTGATGCCTCATATCAAGGCAGTCATGTGTAGATGAACCTATAGGTGTTGTAATTTGAAAGTAGGAGAGACTAACGGGTTGCTAGGACTACAAGATGGGATAATTGATGAGTGGTTTGAAACTTAGTATAAGCCAATTTCACATTTGAATACTAGATTTCATTACATGGGATCTCTACTTCATCAAGAGCATCAACACATACTATCAGGACCAATTCCCATTATTCCCTTTCAGGTTATACCCCTTGCCTTCTCTTTCCACAGGTATCCTTCCTCCTCTAGCTATGTCTGAGAAGATGGGCAACACCTAGCTCAAGTGGAAGCCCAATACCTCAAAAACTGACCTCCGGTCCAATTTCACTGTCCATCGCAATTCTATGACCATAGGATTAACCTTCAAACTGATTGAAGCAGAATCTGGTGCTGAGTGTGAGGCTGATTTCCCTTCCATATCTCCTAACATCACAGTTAAACAATGATTGCAACAACAAAATTAGTTCAAAATGAAACAGAACATCTCTAGAACAACTGCTAAGTGGGCAAACTAGCAGTCCAACCTGCAACTTAAACCAAAACTCTTATAAAATCCTCATAAAATATTGGTCATATAAATTATGCAGTTCCATATGCTTGGGGGTGCAAGCCCCCTTCTTTGTCTTCTGATGATGGACAACTTGATCCCCGCTCCTTTAGGCAGGGACATCCAGGGCTTTGTCTCTTTGCCAAGTAGTAATGACATTGTTGAGAGGAGTTGCTTATTCGTGACCAGAGGAATCTTACACGTGGATTGGTTTGTAAAGCTCCCCTAATGCTTCTACCTGTTCTTGGTGACTCCAACACAGGTCCCTGTTCCTTCCCCACAGTCACCTTGACAACATTACCCATGTTGAACATGATGAAACAGCCATCTTGGCTGCTCTCTAGTCAAGATTGATGGGATTATTTGCCCTCATGAGATCTGCCTGAGCGCGTTTCTGGGCCACACGGGGCTTCCTGACTTTGAAAAGCTTGGAACTAAAAAAGAGCTGACCCCATCACATCATATCACTGATATAAAGGTACAAACTTGGTTCTAACTTCTAAGAGGCTTTTGAGCCTATGCCTTGAAGCATTTCCACAAGACACAACCTTCAATCACACTGATGAGTGATGATATACCTGTTACGGTTAAAGTGACCAAATGACCATAACCGAAACCATAATTAACAAGTTAGACGCTTAAGTTTTTCCCTGGACTTGAGAGCTGAAGCTCAGTTTTGTTTTTTATTGACAGGTCTCTCTAATTAATTCAACAGTAAATAATACTTGCATGCTTCAATCTTGAAGCCAATTACTTGCTCAAATCTCTTTCAATATTTCTCCATCCAATAGCCAACACTCTAACCTTCATTATTACGGCCTCCAATGAGACAGATCGAGGCCTTTACCTCGCCACCACGCCATTTTTCATACAGCTATGTTGAAAATGAAATATTAGGACTAAAAATTTAATAAATAAATAAATCTTAGTTATTATAAAATTATAAATACTTTTAAATAAAAAATAATCATACATCCATCATCATCTCTTTCACGTACTCAAAATAGAGATTTAAGAAAGACTGGTGAAATAACTTATGTTCAAAATTAACTCTTACTTTTTCAGGAAAAATTAGCTCGTCCCTTACCCTTCCGCAATTGACTTTCCTAGGTGACATCTATTTAGGGCCGAAGCCAAAACCCTATACCAAAGCCCAAAGCCTCCAGTCAAGGCCAAATCCAGCCCTAATGTGAACTGTGAAGCATATTATTGCTATCTTACTAGCATGGGAATAGCCTTAAAGAGAAAAACGTAACATAATCAAATAAGCATCTGACGAAAAAATGAGCAACGGTCTGATTTGCCTCCCATATCCCCGAAAATAACACAGTTTAAACCAAAATTGCAACAAAAATTAGTTCAAAATGAAACAACACATCTCTAGAACAAATCCTATGAGAGCAAATTAATAGTACCCAAATGCAAATTAAAAGACTTATAATATTCTCAGAAATTTTGTCACATAAATCATGCAGTTGCTGATGCTTGGGCTGCAAGCCTCTTCTTGGCCTCCTCAATGATGGACAATTTGATACCCTTTCCTTTAGGTAGGGTCACCCAGGGCTTTGTCCCCTTTCCAATGGTAAAGACATTGCCCAAACGAGTTGCAAATTCATGACCGGTAGCATCCTGTACGTGGATGGTTTCAAAGGTCCCCTTATGCTTCTCCCTGCTCTTGATGACTCCAACTCGGCCTCTGTTCCTTCCCCCAGTCACCATGACAACATTCCCAACATCAAACTTGATGAAATCAACAATCTTGTTGCTTTCTAAGTCAAGTTTAACGGTGTCATTTGCCTTGATGAGAGGATCTGGGTAGCGGATAGTCCTCCCATCATAGGTGTTCAGATATGGTATGCCTTTCTGCCCAAACTGGACACCCTTGACCTTGCAAAGCTTAAACTGCAGACAAAAAAACCACAAGTCATATCATTAACATAAATGTCTAAATGCAGTAGTTTGTAAAAAAGACTTTCAAAGCTTCCCCCTAGAAGATTTCACTAAGCACCTTGGGACACAGCTATGAGGTTTAAGTGACTTGATGGCTCATGACACACCCAAGGTTAGATCCTCTCATCAACATTCACCCATCCAACAGTAGCTTTACATGAATCAATTTTTAAGGATGAGGATTCTTATAAACCACAAACTAATAATTCATTGCTTTACTCGTCAAACTTCAGATCAATTAGCAAATGGCCAAAGCACAAATCATAAAGAGAAGCTTGATGCTTATATTTTAATGAAAGTTAAATGACACTGTGCTCAGTCTCATTCATAATGTTTCTTTTATCCTTTATTTTTTATAACCTTTTCTTACCCCATTTTTTTCATTTCTATTTTATTAATTCTGTGAGTTGTGATACTTATGGTATATGTTTTAAACCTACCAAACAAAACACTTTGCCTCCAACTTCTGCCCCACTATGGGCATAAATAATTGATATCAGACAGTGACTAAGTATTAGATTGTAATCATTTACCAGCCTGATGACTCAGCAATGCATGCAAAGAGAACCACAGTGCCTCAAAAGAGATATTCTTCCAGAAATACTCACAGCTTTTCCAATAAATATTATGGAACAATGTGACAGACAGCATAATGATTCACACTTATTTTGAATCAATTTGATTCAGTTAAAGTAATCAATTTGAAATTTAATAGAAGGAAAATACAGACCTTTGCCTCCTCATCCCTAATTGAGTGGAGTCTGAATCGGCCCTTTGTGTCATATAGGAGACGGAAGTTCTCATTTGTCTTGGGAATGGATACAACATCTGGTAAACAGAAAACAAAATTAGAAGAAACAGTGCCAACAACCAGAATGAGGAGTTCAAGTGTTTTTAGTAGAGAGATTCTATCAGCAAAGCAGGATGTACAGATATCTGTTACCACTGCAGGCACACATATAAACATCCCTTCTATAGGAAATTCCTATGTGGCATGTTTCATACTTTTAAAAGTTTGTCTAGAACTGCCATCATTGCCAGTACACATATAACCATTTTCCATGTCAAACATATCCATGTAGACATAGTCAAATTTATACTTATAGAAGTCGGGATTGGTGAATAAGTTTCTAGTTTGGAGATAACTTTGCTACATGACTAAAGCCATTGGTTGGCATTACCAAGCTTCCTAGACCAAAAACCATACATTTAACTAGAGACTTTAATTCACCTTCTCAGATTTCAACAGTTTGTTGATGAAAAAATAGATTAAAATCATACAGCTAGGACGATGAACCACTCTTACCCATGAAACCAGAAGGGTATGTCTTGTCTGTCCTAACCTTCCCATCAACAAGAACATGTCGTTGCATCAGGATAGCAATGACTTCACGGTATGTGAGTGCATACTTCAGCCTGTTTCGCAAAATGAGGATCAAGGGCAAGCATTCCCTGGATTTATGTGGTCCAGACGATGGCTTGGGTGCCAATGCACCCAAAAAATAATAGAAAAATAAAAACACTACAACTAGATAACAGGAAAACAGCATAGGAAAACCAATCAGGCTTCATGGTTTATTATTTTTCATTGACTTACAAATGCACCTCCAAGCTTGTCAAGCATCCAATGCTTAGGGGCATTGAGCCTCTTCAAATGTTTCTTCAACCCTCTAGCCTGTAATGTACCCACATGACAAGAAGTTCAGCAATAAAAATGTTGGAAAAACAAAAAAGGCAGATTACAAAAATCACAGTTCCAAATCATATTTTCATACCATTAGGCTTACACTCCAAAGAAAATTATGCTCATAGTAGACCAGCCTTCCTCATTTTTTTTATCCTTTTTTTTAATAGATAAAGAAGAATATATATTAAAAAAAAGATGCCCAAAGAGAGACCAAAGGTATACAGGCCAGCCTTCCTCCCTTGCCCTCACCTTCTTTGGCAAAATAAACAAGATAAAAGCAATTCAACAGGCACACCTAAGAAACCTTTGTACCAGTAAACAAGAAAAAGGTTCATGCCAACCACTTCGGATTAACAGCCCAATGCCTAATCAGAATCAAAAAAAACTTTAACTTTACACGGCCATTCACTTCAATTAAGAAGTGTGACGAGGTGACCTAATTTCAATTATAAAATTAGGCTCCTAGAAATTTCACTAGCTAACTGCAATGCCGCACTCGGCTCAAAAACTGGCTCAAACCCATTACCCTATATTTTTAATCAAACAAACATCATTTCATGAATACACGAAATTAAATGGGATTATAACACAGTAATATACGAATGTGATCGCGCCAAAACGTAAGATCGCGCTAATATATGCTACAAAAATCTTTAAAAATGAAAAAAAAAAAAACGATTGCACCATCAGCATAAGTCTTCCAACGATATTATGGCATTACAAAGGGATTTTTCCTTTTCGTTTTCTTGATCAGATACAAATTCACATATCAAAATTACCAACAAATCGGAGGGATTGAAAGAGAATGAAAGTCGAAAACAACAAAGAAGAAACCCTAACCATGTTGGCGGTGTTCGCTCAGAAACCACTCCCACTGCAACTTCGGCTCAGGCAAAAACACTTGCGGAGAGAGGAGGCATAAACCCTAGCCGCACTCTTTATGTTATATAGGCTCTCATGAATAGTGCACCCTGTCTATCCACTTTATTACAAAACTACCCTCTAGGGTTTCTTTCTTCATGTTTGGGCAAGATGGGCCGTAAGGCTCCATTTGGGCTAGGTTATGGACCCACATTATAAGGATTCAAGCGTCTCAGCCCATATAGCCAGCAGCATTACTACTAATCTCATTATTAATCTAATTTTAATGTTTAATTAAAATTAAACATTAATGTTTAGCCAAGGGTCATATTTTCTGAAGCTTGTTTTTAAAAATTATTTTTTATTATTTAACTTGAAAACAAGTTTCAAAAAACATGGTCAAACAGGTTTATGTTTTCCTTTTATTTTTTAAAAAACAGTGAAAACAAATTGTACTTATTTTTAAAAAAATTATTATCTTTTCTCTTTGTTTTTAAAAATTATTTTCAAAGAACAACCGCCAAACAATGTTGAAAATTTTTAAAAATAGTTTTCTATTTTTAAGGCTCTTGATTTTCTAAGTTATAATATTCATCTTTATTATTAAGGAAATGAATAATTTGTATTTTGAAAATGTTGAAATTTTAATAGGATGGGAAAATGACTAATTTTGGCACATTTTAAGTAAGAGTCCATAGGTCCAATTAAGTTTGTTTATATTCTTAAGAAAATGAGTTCAGTTTATCATCCATAAAAAAAAAAAAAGTGAGAATATTTTTTAAAATAAATACACTTTCCTCGTGCCTTTGGATACAAATGGCTTAATTTGGGAATTGCATGTGTATGTTTGTTTATTTTATATTTTATATTTTTTTCAAATAATTTTTTAAGAAACATTTTTAGAAAACACAATAAAAAAACTAAACTATTTTTAGATAATACTAAATTAGTGTTGTTATTTGCTTTCATAAAACAGTTTTCAAACATGCTTTGTAACCAAAAATTTTAAAAGCTATATTCTATACCATCTTTATATCATGTTTTGGCGAAAAAATAAAATATTTGACTTTTTTTATTTAACTAAAAATAATATGTTGATATTAACCAACATAACTAATATGAATATATTGATATTAAGATCACTTTAATTATATTAATTGATATCAAAATATCAATTTTAACTAAATAAAAAAAACTAAGTATTTTGATTTGTTATATTCAACCAAATGTTATTTTATTTCCGGAATAAAGTTAAATAGAAGACCAACAATTTATTTTTTTACTTACAAGAAAATCCAATAAGATCTATTATGTTTTGAAGGAGTGAACAAGAAAAAAAAAAAAAAAAAAACAAATATGTTGTCTTAATCATGATCTTGAAAGCAAATTTAATTTTCAATGAAAAATTTTAAAAACATCAAAATTTAATAAAACTACTTTGGTAATTCTCAACATTAATTCAATAGTCAAACATAAATTTATCCCAAATAAATGTAATAAAAGTGGTTTTTAGCCATGAAACATAAAAGTTATTTGACATGCCCATGTAAAAGTTCTTTCTAAATCCAACCCTCCCTTCTCATGTAAGAACATGGAAGAAAAAAAAGGGGAAATTGGAAAAATGCTGAAACCACCCTTGCTTTGTTTTATATGGGCCTATGGCCTACCGTCTAAGCTTTACCCTTTGCAATCCATTGCAACAAAACCAGTAGAAAGCAAGGTATATTAGGTTGGTAACTTGGTTGAAATACATTTACTCTGTGGCCTAGCCACCCTAACATGAGAGATGAGTATCCGAAGCAAAAGTGGCTGCAGACATGTCGCAAACATCTACCCTCAAGTTGTTCCCATTTTTAGACTACGCTTACATGCTTTCATGCAACATCATACACATCTGTGCTGCCAAAAGATGACGACTACGAGGGATAGGTGTCATTTCACTACTACACCATCACTGAATTCCTCAAGCAAACTGCCGGGGAGGTTGATGTAGTGCCTGGTAGCATAAGTGATTGCAGCTGAGATTGAATACTAGATCCATCAGAGCGGGGGTTTTTTAATGGGTCTGGACTATCCGCTTTGTATTTCTCACTGCTGTATTTAGAATTAAAAAACAAAAAAAGAAATCATATGGAACAAAGGAGAGAAACAAAACATAAAACACAAAATTAATGCGCCTAACAGCAGCAGCCAGGGGGAAAACATCCTGGGTGCTCACTACAACAAGGAAGGGGAAGTCTCTAGTCCTAACAATGGAGGTCTTAATCGGTAGGCATACATATCATTCTGTTCAGTCATGGACAATGGAGTGAATCAAAATGGAGGCCTCATCTGCCGTCGGTGCTGCATCCCCTGCTCACAAAAGTGTAGAATGGCAATGTCAATATACATTATTAGAAACTCATCAACTTGCACCATGAAATTCCAAGAGACATCCCTATCACAAAGTTTCCCAGGAAACTCACTCATGATAACTCATGAGTCATTCAAGTAACTGACTCAAGGTCAGGACCAGTTTCAGTCCTAGACAACCAAGGCAGATCGGGATTTTATGCCTTGGGGCACTTAGTAGTTGTCATCTATTAAAGAAAATCCATATCAAAGTCCAAATATAAGGTATGGTAGATACCAAATCAAGTTTATTTTAGACAAAATAGGACGGAAAAATGCCTCAAGAGGCCCAAAGAAAATAAAGGGAATTACCTGAAAGAGATGCAGGCAAGTGAGAGACCAGGTTATTAATGATACCCCCTCCACCACCTTCCTCCTTACCCTTCACCTGTTCATTTTGTTCCCCAACATGCGCTTTCTCCTCTTCACTGTCTTCTTTGTGCACTCCATCTTCCTCACTTTGATTAAAAATATTGGAGATGAGGTTGTTGATGAGCCCTCCTCCACCAGCACTGCCACCACCGCCTTCCATCACTACTTTTTTTTCACACCATCCCCCACCATCACTACTTTTTCCCCCATTTTCAACTTCAACTTTTCCTTCATTAACTTCCCTTGGTCTGGGACTCAAGGGAGAGACCAAGTTGGAAATGAGATGGTTTATAAACCCACCTTCCTTCTCTTCATCCTTCCCCTCACTGATTCTGTTCCTGTTCTCTGTATCACCTCCATTGTCTTCTTCACCTGCCCCTGCCACGGATCTGGGGACCAAGTTGGAGATGAGATTGCTTATGAGTCCGCCTGCTCTTTCTTCATCTTTTTCATTTTTCTCAGGTTCAAAATCATTGGCTTCTTCTTGTTTAGCCCCTACTTTTGAGTTTAGCTTCGAAGGCAGCACCAACCTCTCAGAATCAGTAACACCGTCTTCCATTTTTCTCTCACTTTGGATTAGGATCTTGAGTTATCTGTAATATTTTCATTTTATGTCTGTGGCATATATAGTTAAGAGGCAAAGGGGTGGTCGGAAGACCCCTTTGGTGAAGAGCTATTGCTTTGCAACACGTACTCCAAGCAGTTGTCTGTCACTGCCATTTTATTAATATTATTTCTTCCATTAAAAAGAAGAGACGTGTCCTGGAAGGTTTAAGAAGGGGTTTTTTCAATCCAAGACAGTCGGTGGGGCATAAACAGGGCGGTTTAAGTAGGGTTCTCATTCCAATGAGGTCGGTGGAGCATTCAGGAAAGGCTTATCATTTAAATAGAGTGGGTTACAGTCTTACAGAGGTATTTATTTATGATGCACAAAAGCAGCATGTGTAGCCATTTTTTCTTTTTTTAAAACCATTGTTTTGCCCGCTTCTGTAGAACCATGTCAAAGTCTAGGCAAACTGTAGAGGGGGACATCATAAGTTTACTGTCCATAAAGAGAGGAGCCTATCAAGAGGTCCCAAAGTGCACAAGAAGCATTCCCACCATGCCAAGTTGTGGGAAAACAGTCCTTAAGGTTTATACCATCCTCACAGAGTCACAACTTATATCTACCCCACCCTCACGGCCTCACCCAAAATCCATCGAAGTAAGCCTGGTGAACCTTAGCCATGGAATCCAAGAGCTTGTGAGGTAGGGAGAGACGTTCCTTGGGTTCTCCTTCTTCACTTCTCTTTCCCATTATGGGGTAGCATAGTAGATATGAATATCTCACCATCCCCTCTTCAGCCAAGCCTCACGTCTCCAATTGAGCAGACTGCTCAGATGAGAAAGAATTTCATCCATTTGCCCACACTTTCAGAACCTTTTAAGTCCAATATCCCACCTAGTGCCAACATGGCTGATGTTATTTTCCAAAGGCAACAAGCAAGAAGCAATGTTTCTCTTAAAGAAAAAAAAATGGCACCAAGAATTGAGACATGGATGATGCAGATCAAAGGGCAGTTGAGCTAAAACTGGGCATCAAAAACATGTCAAATAAGCTTATCAAAAAATAAATGTCAAATTCATTCTAAGAACCTGAGATCAAACCTACTAGCTGGAAAAAAAAAATGAAAAGGAAAGAAGAAAACACCCACAACTGAACTAGTCTCTAAGATATTTTAGAACAAAGACCCCAAGCATACCAGCCCCCTTTGAAACAATCCATCCATGTAGTCTCCTCCCAAATTGTATAGGCCATTTAGCTTCAATCAAATGTGAAGCAGACGTGTTACTGTTCTGGGTTTCAAATTTGACATATCATGGAGATCAAATCATACACTGCTATTTTGAATAACCATATCACCTTGTATTACTTAAGATGAAGATAACCAATGGTTCATGCACAAGTTGACATGATGCAAAGACAGCATTTTAGGGCTTTACCACCAAATCTACCTAAGGACCAAGAAATTAAAAAAGGCAGCTATAGATCATTTCTGAAATCGATCATATAGAGCTTTCTCCTTTGCAGCCTTCTGCGCAGCTCTTTTCTCTCTCCGGATGGCTTCCCTTGCAGCAGCATCAGCATCAACTTTTTCCATTATAGTATCAAAACCTGGAACAGTCCGTACCAGTTTGTTGTAGACTCTGGCGGAGAGCTTGTAAAAAATTGAGAACATTCTCTGCAAGCAAAGATTGCAAAAAGGGCCATGTTAGCTTTCAAATAAGGCACATACACCAATTGGCTCCTTATCATTAATGAGATGGGAATCTATGCAGATATCCAGAAAGGTTTAGGAACAAATAACTAAAGACTGCAAAATGAACCCCTCTAAGAATATTATTTAAATTTCCATCTTTAATAGCAGGAGTTTAGGGGGACAATTTCCATGATTAATTTTCCTATATGTAAAAGCAAAATTTAATAAGAAAAAAGCCTAGACAGTCAGTGGCAAAGCCAGAAAATTTGGTTGGGAGGCGCAATTAGAAAAATAGTAAATTATAATAAATAAAGATAAATTTTCATATTTTAAAACCGATATTCTCAATATCATTCAATAAGGTAAGCAATTATTGACTTTCGTAAAGAAATGAAAGAAAAATATATAATGTATTAAATCAAATATAAAATTATTAAAAAACATTGATAAAAAAGTCTTAGATTAAAAAAATTAAATTTTTAATTCGAAAAAGAAAAGAATTAAAAAAAATGTGTATAACACAACCTAAAATAATATATAATATTATCTAATATATACAAAATGCTTTTATGTATTGAACAATATAACGTAATATTTTTACTTATAAATTTTAAATATTTTAGTCATGAATGTTGTTAACAAAGAAATAAAAAATTACTCACTAAGTTATAAATTGTAGAATGATTTCCAAATAATGTTAAACATGAGGTATTTCACAATTTTTTAGTATTAAACACTAGGATACAATATACTTTTCATTTTTCAAGAAAAACATCAAACATTGAAATGTAATATATTTTCCATTCTATTTTTATTCCTTCTACAAACCCAACATGAACATTGTATGACATATCCTATTAGATACGATATCTTAGGATATCATTTCCATTGGATATGATATCCACTAGGATCATTGAAAATGATATCCCAGATATATATATACAGCCAACCAAATGTGCCCTAAAGGAATTTTAATTTCTCAAATTTGCATTTTCAAACCGCTCATTTTTGCATTAAGAAACTGACTAAAGTTGCAGAAAGAGTCACAAGAAAAATTTATTAACCTCAAGACTTATTTTTTGCTTTTCTGTTTTTCTTTTTCTTTCCTTTCTTTTTCCCCTTTCCTTATCCTCCTCCTGACTGTTTCCAAGATTCAAACAAAGTATAAAATTTGATCCTCATAATTTAGAAAAAGCTTTCAACAAAAGCTGAGACACATAATTGTTGTTCTTTTGCATCCATTCTAATCTTGCCTTGGAAATGTTGATATTCCCTCCACCCATTTCATTAAGCAGAAGTCCATGCAATAACAGCAAAGAAACGTGTAGCCATGCTATATACATCCATACAGACTTGTATGCAAACACAGTATAGACAAGGAGTTCACAAGTTTATGCACACATTACATAATAAGATAATAGATTATACATCATGCATTGTGTACTGTAAAGTAGCAGGCATCGAGCAAGTTTCTCAACTTCTTAAGGGTAAGAAATATAAAACAAATGGGGGAAGGATGAAGACCAATGTGGCAAGAATATGATGATTTGAGGAAAACAGATGCCATACAGCCACAAATAAAAAGCAAACGCATACAAGTATAAGATATAATGAACATCACTCAAAGAGAGTGGAGTGAGACAGGACCAGTGTAGCTGATCCAAAACATTTAGCATAAGAATTCTTTGGCCTTCAGTTATGGAATTTACTACCAAACCCACAGTTTTACATTTTAAGATTGTTGTGAGAAAACATGAGGTTCCCCTTGGTAGCTAAGTTGAATGCAACATTCAAGCTCCAGGGAGTGCAAAAGGTTATATACAAAGGCAGGAAGCAGAAAGCAAGAATGTACCTTCACATCATTATTCCAATTCTCGATATACGGAGGACCAGTCGTGAACATACCAAAAGGTTCACGGTACCACTCTCCCCCATATGTAATTTGATCCATTGCCTGTTCTACACTTAAAACCTCCCATGGTCTCAACCCAGGGATAACTTCAGCCAATTGGAGCCTGCCTCATATAAGCAACCACAACAAACGTATTATAGCCATTGTAGAACAACTGTTGTTCTAAAAGGCAAATGCAGTTATCAAAGAGGTAAGTAAGAAACATGAGAAAACTAAAAATCACACAAGTAAAAATAGAACATTGACCCTTGGCTACAAGAGGTGTTAATAGAAATCAACACGCACAGTAACTACAGAAACTTTTTTCTTCTTCCTTTTTGTCTTCTTGGTAGGCAAAGAAAAAGATTGAATGAAAAAATATGTAGAAAAAGAATGTGGGCTCAACCCAGGTACACATGCTATACTAGGAATGCCAAAAGGTGAAAATTAAGAGAGAAGAAAAATGACAGATACAAGTTACAACCCTCAATTCTTAACCAACCACATCAATAAAAATGATTGAATTAAAAAGTGCATGGCAAAAACAAATGGGACTCAACCCAAGGACAGGATATACATACATATATATCTATATAGATATATAAGAAATGCCAAAGGGCAAAAGTTAAAAGAGAAGTAAAGAGAACATCATATTACAATTTACAACCACTAACTCCTAACCAATCCCATAAATGAAACCAAGTGTATAATACAGACATTTCTAGACACAGCTCTATACAACTCAAACAAGGAATTGAAAAAACGGTTTCAGTAACTGATCAGAGTGCTCATCCTCTTCAAAGTATATTCCATTATACTCCCTCCAGCTATACCAAACAAGTGGAGAGGCCTCAACTTTCAAACCCCCCTTTGTTGAATACAAGAAGATACAGATACAACATGCAGCAATAACAAACAATGCACTTACTTTTAGGATCTTAATCCATAAACATAACATGTATACTTCATATTCCTAGTTGTTATAAACGTAATTCAAAATCATATGTTAATAATAACAGTAACAATAATCTATTCTACAGAGATAGAGTATGGCTTTTATAGCTGATATTATCGAGATGCATTCATCAAGATGGGACTATCTTACACTAGAACAAATGCAAAAGAAAGGACAAGAGTGTCATAAAAATATACCTAAGATCTTTTGGGATGTATTTGTTTGGCATATGGTCCTCTTCCAAAATTGTCGTCAGTTCAGAGCCACTAGCCCAAAGAAATAGGGCATGACTTGGAGTTCTTACTCCAGGCCAAACACCATCATTAGCTTCCAGTACTGCTAAATCACGTTTCTTGCTCTCTATTGCTTCTTCTTGGAGCTGCTTATAGGTTTTCTTCTCATGCCCTTTAAGAGGAACCCAAGGAGGTATACCTTTCTGTAGTTTGTGGAGGAAAGCTGTTGCCGCTGCACCAAGTCTGACTGGAAATCCCCCAATAAGCCAAGTATTAATTCATTTTAAACACAAGTTTCAATATCTAACCATAAGATGATTAATTTGATAAAAAGTGGACAAGAATACATAGGGGCACTAATTATGCACATAGCAGATTTTTTTTTTCTTTTTTTTTGATAGGCAAATAAGAGATTGTATTAGAAAAGCCTAGAAGAGGCGGAAAGAGTACACACGAAGTATACAAGCAATGCCTAAGAAGCTAGGCTAAAAGAAAGAAAAACCTTTCTCCTATCTAGACAAAAGTCACTCTATAAAATCAATCAAGGACAAAGAATGATTCTCTAAATACACCCTATCCCAATTTACAAAAGTGTACAAAAAAGAAAGTTTTAAAGCTTGGTCGGAACGTTCAGTGTCATTGAACACTCTTTCATTTCTTTCCTTCCATAAAGTCCACATTAAACAAAGGGGGCAGCCCTCCAAGCCTTTTCCTTTCTCTTACTCACAAAAGCACCATGCCAGGCTATCAAATTCCTTTTGATTGAGGAATGCAGGATGGCACATCAAAAAGAAAGAAAAGCAAGCTCCATAGCATTGTAGCCTTCTTACAAAAAAGGATCAAGTGGTCACTAGTTTCCTCTTCCACTTTACACAAGTAACACCAATTTGGCATATTCCAACCCCTTCTTTTAAGCTGATCAATGGTCAAAATTTTGTTCCAAGACGCTTCCCAAGCAAAAAAGCTTACCCTCATGGGAGCCCAAGATCTCCATATAATGCTCCAAGAAAAAGGTTCACTAAAGGCATTTGTCAGGGAACAGTTTAGAGATCTAACAGAAAAGGAGTCATTCTTGTTATTCTTCCATCTCAAGACATCCTCCACATCACTATGCAAAACCAAAGGATGGAGTTTTTAGAGCAAGCCCTCCACCTCTTCCATTTCCCAATCGTTAAAGTGTCATGAAAACAAAGGATTACAACTTCCCACCTCTCCACCCTCCTCCCAAGCATCGCACACCCATTGATCCTTGTTAACCGCCAATCTAAATAAGTTAGGGAAAACATCTTTTAAAGCTTGGTCCTCCTCACACCACAAATCCTTCCAAAATTTGACCTTCCTCTCATTCCCTACGACAAGGCGGGATCTAGAGTGAATGTTTTCCAAATCTTTTCTAATGGCTTTCCACACTCCCACAACATAGGCTCCCCTCACTTCTCTCGAACACCAACCTCCATCCTTCATCCCATATTTGTCTATGATGACTTGTTTCCACAAAGAATTCCTCTCTATAGCAAATTTCCAGCTCCATTTCCCAAGCAAAGCTTTATTTAGGGCCACAAGACTGCGAATACCTAAGCCTCCCTGTCTCATATCAGCACAAACCGCACTCCAATTCACCAAGTGCGTCTTTTTCTCTAAAGCGCCACCGCCCCACAGGAAGTCTCTTTGGATCTTTTCAAGTCTTGTACACACCTTCCGCGGAATGACAAAGAGAGACATTAAGTAAATTGGGAGACTTGAAAGAGTGCTTTTTATCAAGGTAAGCCTCCTCCCTTTGGAAAGATATTGTCGCTTCCACAAGGACAATCGCTTTCTGAATCTCTCTTCCACTATATCCCACACCCTTGATGATTTGAAAGGAGCTCCCAAGGGAAGACCCAAATAAGAAGAAGGGAGCTTCCCAATCCTACAACCCAAAACCGAGACGATAATCTCCAAAGAATCAACCCTTCTTACAGGGATAGCCTCACTTTTATCCCTGTTCACCTTTAACCCAGAAATCGCCTCAAACCATAAGAACACTCAACTCAAGTAACGCAACTGCACACTATTGGCCTTGCAGAATAAAAGGGTATCGTCAGCAAACAGAAGATGGAGCAGATCCCTTCCTTCTCCATTACTCTTTCCCACCTTAAACCCCTCAATGTAACCCCCACTTCTGGCTCTAAAGAGCAGCTGGCTGAGAATTTCCATGACTAATAAGAAGAGATAAGGGGATAATGGATCACCTTGTCTCAAACCCCTAGTGCTACGAAAAAAGTTTGAAAGGGTTCCATTAATTAAAATTGAGAAATTAGCTATAGAGATGCACCATCTGATCCAATTAATCCACTTCTGCCCAAACCCCATCTTGGACATAATTGATAGAAGACAATCCCAATTGACATGATCAAACGCCTTCTCAATGTCCAATTTTAGAAGGAGTCCAGAGATGTTATCCTTCAACCTAGAGTCTACAGCCTCATTTGCAATGAGTGTGGCATCTAGAATCTACCTATTCTGAATGAAGGCATGCTGGTACTCTGAAACCACTTCCCCAACACTAGTTTCAACCTATTAGCCAAGACTTTGGCAAGTAATTTGTAAAGGCTCCCAACCAAACTTATTGGTCTGAAATCTTTCAACTCTTTCGCACCCCCTTTTTTTGGGATTAAAACGAGAAAAATGGAGTTCAGACTCCTCTAAAAAGTGTCAAGGCAGAAAAAATCACCAAAAAATGCCAAAATTTCAACTTTGGTAAAATCCCAGGAAAATTGCCAAAATGCCATGGAGAAGCCATTCGGACCAAGCGCCTTATCTCCAAAGAGGCTGCATAGGGCTTCAAACACTTCTTTTTCTGAAAAAGGCTCCTCTAAGCTTCTGGCCCTTTCGGTCCCCAGAACACGAAATTGTAAATCCCCCATTCTCGGTCTCTAGTCCTCAGTTTCCGATAACAAAGTCCTATAAGCCCTACACACCCCAAACTTGATATCTTCCTCACTAGTAAGGGAGTCCCCATTAATATTCGCCTTGGATAAGAAGTTCTTTCTCGCCTTGGCGTTGGCCATCTTATGAAAGAATTTGGTATTCTTATCACCCTTCTTTAGCCAGGTTTCCCTAGATTTTTGCCTCCAGAAAGTTTCTTCCAATAAAACGCACTTTTTATACTCCTCCAAATCCTCCATTCGAGCCTCTGCTTCCTCAAAGGACAAGGGATTAAGACTCTCCTTAGAATCCCAAAACTGAATTCGAGAAAGTGCCTCAGGTTTTCTAGCAAAGACATTACCAAAAACTTCTTTGTTCCATCTTCTTAGATCCTTTTTAAGAGCTTTCAGCTTTTCAGCAAGGTAGTTGTTGTTTAGACCCTGCAACCAAATATCTTGTCCACCACGCGCAAACTAGCTCTTTGAACCCATCCGACAAAAGCCACATATTCTCAAAGCGAAAGGGGGTCTTGCATTTTTTAACCCCCCCACCCTCTAAGGAAATAGGGCAGTGATCAAAGACTATTCTAGGGAGAGCACTTTGAAAAACACCCGAAAAGTGATCCTCCCACTCGTTGGAGATTAGAAAGCGGTCCAATCTTGAAGCTGCTTGAGAATTAAGGCCACCATACCACGTGAACTGACCACTGGAAGAGAACAAATCCTTTAGACTAAACTCCTCGATGACCTCAGAGAACCTTCTCATCTCTGCTATCAGATTGAGCCCATTCCTCATTTCCCCTGGAAATCTAATGGAATTAAAATCCCCCCCAACGCACCAGGGATCATCCCACAGGCCTTTGATAGCGCCCAACTCTTCCCAAAACTCTTCTTTTTCCCTCGATAAGACTGGTCCATAGACACTAGTGAACACCCAAACAAAGCCATCTTTCACATTCCTGAAGCGACCTAATATGGTAAAAACACCTTGCTCTAGCTCCAAGAGTTCCAGAACCCTATTGTCCCAAAAAATCAGAATGCCTCTTGAGGCACCCCCAGCATCAACTGCCCCCCAGTCCGTAAACCTCCCGGTGCCCAAGCTTTTCACCATCTTTAACAACATCTCCTGCACCTTTGTTTCTAGAAAACAAACTAAATCTGCCTTTTGGGCTCTAACTACTGAATTAATCATCCTCCTTTTCTCCCTGTCGTTGAGCCCTCTAACATTCCAAGGGAGGATTTTGATCTTCATCAATCCACAGGGATCAATTCCCATTTGTTCCTGCCGCTCCTTCTATTCGCAAGCACAAGCTCTCCATAGCTAACCGTACAATCTAATCTCTTAAGTTCCCTTTCAGAGCGCGATGCGAACACCGCTTTCTTTTTTCTCTTTTTATAGAGTGTCCCCCCACCAGTCATCTTCTTCAACTTCTTTAACAACAAAACTATTTTTTCTTCGTACCCCTCAATCGGCATTCCCAAAAATCTACTGAAATCTTTGAAATTGGAAAGCTCCTTGTCAGAGGGCGTATCCTCTTTGGAGGAAGCATTCTCAGGGAAAACCACCTCTGACCCATCTTGTAGAACCATGGATAGAGGCCCCTTTACAACATCGGCCCTTGCCTCCAGCGCGCCCTTTTCCCACTCGGGGGAACCTCCCCAACGCTTCAAACACAGAGTTGGCCCTCTGCAATCCTCGCCCACAAAGTAGAAGAATCTGGCACCCAAAAAGGAGTAGAAGAAGAAGAAGGCCCTTCCCCCTAAGAAGAACGGGACGAAGAAGATATGGCAACGGTTACATTACAAGCAGATATGGCAACGATTACATTACAAGTTAGCTTCTTCTTTCTATGACCATGCCCACATATTTCTAAAGCATCCACTGGAAGCAACACCTTTAGCTGGTTTTAAAAAGGGAAAAAGGAAGAATAAGAAGAAACACCATAGGAAAAAGGGAATATAACAAACCTTCCCAAGTGGCAATAGCAGGTTCCAACCCATAAACCATGTGTATCGGTGCCCATTCATCCATGTCCTCACCCCAAATGAAAGTGTCTTTGTCAATTATCCCAGCACCCCAAGCAGTTTTAAGTGTTATCAGTTCCAATGGCCCTCGTGTCCGACCCAAACGATCCTTATAGTACCACCCACCGCTTCGCATTATAACTATAACAATAAAACAAGATATAAACATTAAACAACAAAACAAAATAAAACAACGCCAAAAAACAGGTTGAAACCTGCAATTTACTATTCCACCAAATGTATAAAAGGTGCCAATACTAAGCAAGTGTTTTGGTTGGAAGAAGCCCATGGCAAAGGAAAACAAGAAGACATGGCATGATGAAATTGTGCTAACTCAAAAAGAGAAACTCTGTTCATTCACTCAAATTGGAATCCAAAGTTTGACCAACCGACTTCCCTTCAGAATTTTCAAAACAATAACAGAAGTTCAAAGCATGAAACCAGTAGGCATTGACACATAAATGCAAGATAAAAGAACCATTTTCTTATAATCAAAAGGAACTCAGAGAAAAACTCTACCTCTATCCATTAATCATACCTCATAGCCCACAGTTGGAAATAGGCAACACTAACGCATAAAATTTACTAGAAACTGCATTGAAAAACTCACAATCATAATATCGCTTCTCGAGCCGCTTATACCCAATAGCCTGAGCAACATCAATAGGCCGGCCCGGTGGGTATGGGCGCTGCCGGAATCCCCAAAGCCCGAAAAAGAACTGCCTGGTAAAGTCCCAAAACTTGTCATCAGATTCCTTCTTCGTCTTTATTGCCTTCCGCGGCATCGGCCGGCCGTCCAACCCCGGCACGTGCGGCACGGCCTGCCACAGCTTCCTATCCTCATCCCAGTACGGATTCGCATTCTCTTCAAGCTCCATCTCGTTCATCTTAGTCGCAATTTCCTCTGCCCGAGCCAAGAACTGCACCACTGGACTGCTCCTGAACTCATTCCACCACTTCTCGTTCTCCCTAATTTCCTCTTCAGTCGGGTTCTCTTTCTTCTCGAAGTTGGGGTCTTCGTTTAGGACTCTCTCAACTTCTGGAGCGTGTCTGTAATCGGGCATTGTTTCTGATTCCCAGAAGAACTGCTCCAGCATTTTCTTGTATTTCTCGGGTTCATCCGAGGGTTTTTCGGGTTTTGGGGTTTTTTTGGACGTATTTGAACCGCTGATTGAAGCAAAGTTTAGGGTTTTGGGAGTATTGAGGAGGTTGCACGAAAGGAGGTTGATGGGAGGGATGGGGTTTGGGGGTTTCTGGAACCAGTTTCCGAAAGGGTTGAAGTTAATTGACCCCATTTCTAAAATTAGGGTTTTCAGGAAGTGATTGGGAGCCTAGAAAATTTGCACAACAGGTTTAATGGTCTTGGGTTGAAAGTTGGAAGAGAAGCTGAGAGACGAAGGTTCACCAGTGGAAGGACTGAGGTTGCGGGTGAGTAGAGTCTAGACTCTAGAGATGGAAGGTTGAGTGGGCTGGACTTTGTGGGCCAAACTCGAATTTCAGGGCCCTGTCGCATGTCGTTGGGCCTTAAAAAATGTCTGCCTTGGTTTCTTTTTTAATATTTTATTAGAATGGAAAAAATGTGTAAAAATAATTATAAAATAAAAACTCATTCACTAAAAATAATTTAAGTTTTATACATTCATCCATCAAATGTAATACTTAAAATTATCAAAGATAGTACCTATATCATTAAAACATAGTATATAAATGGTCAAAGGTACTACTTGAATGGTCATAGGTAGTACTTTTGATCAAAAGGAATATTAAATACTAATTATTTTTAAATAGTTACTTAAATTTTGTATTTTATAAATTTCTATTTATATTTTATAATTTTTTTCATATAAGTATATGAAAATACACTTTTCCCTTTAAGAATTTTAAAACTAAATTTATTGTAAGCTTTTGAAAACTCGTACCTTATACTAAATTATTTTTCTGGAAAACTCAAAAGGTTATGTTTGTATTCAATATGTAAAAAAATCTAAATATATACATATATCTTTATTAAAGCATCTAACTTGCATATGTTTAACAATTTGTTTTCCCCTTTTTTTTATATGATATAGATTTTGACCTTGTAATTTTTATTTCAATTAGATATTTTGTTATGAGAGATTTGTGTGTATAATGTGTTGGAGAGCGTAATATACATTGAAAGTTCAAATCCTTTAGGTTATGTTTGGTTCCAGAAAATATTAAAGAAAAAAAAACGTAAAGAAAAATGATTTTTTTTCATGTTTGGTTGTTCTATGAAAAATATCAAAGAAAATCAAATATAATTCAAACTAATTAAAAATTTATGTATTTTTAAATTATTTAATTTTTATATTGATGAGTTAAAATAAATAATATGAGTATAAAGTAACAAAAAAATTAATTTATCAACTTTTAATCTATTTTTTAATTTTCTTTCACTTTTTCTTTCCTTTTACTTTTTCTTTGTATTTTCTTTCCCTTGCATTTTCTTTTAAATTTTCTAGGAACTAAACATAGCCTTAAATTTAAATTTTGAGAAAAATTGGTTTTTCATAATAGAATCAAAACACCACGGAAATTAGTTTACCTTCACTTGTAATAAGGCAAGGACATCGTTTTAGGAATCAATTGATCATTTCTTTGTTGAGGAAAGGTCAAAGTTTTTCCATTGTGTGAAACTTATGGATAATGGTTTGACTTATGTTCCTTGGTGAAGAGCTACTAGCCTTATCTCTTAAGGGAATAGAAGTTGCATACTCAAGGAAAGGTATTTTCTACTAGATTTATTATAATAAAAAAATGAAAATTAGAAAATTAGAAGTAAAATAAATAGACGAATTCATTGATAATGAAAGTAGGCTTAACAACAATTGTGAATTATTTCTTGAAATTGATCGATTTCAATAATTAGTTGGGAAATTAATACACTTGACTATTATTTGCCCAAATATTTCTTGTATTGTTAGCTTAATTACTTGATTCATGCATGCTCCTAAAGTTCAATATATGAAATCTTGTAAATAGAATATTACAATAACTAAAAGAGAAATTGATATACTTGACTATTACTTGCCTAGATAATTGTTATATTGGTAGCTTATTTAGTTGATTCATGCATGCTCCAAAGTTCAATATATGAATCTTGTAAATAAAATATTGCAATAACTAAAAGAGACATAAGGAAGAGGTGTATCGATGAATCATAATAGATACATATTTATCCCAACTTATACTAACACTAAGTGGGTAGGATGTCCTATTGATTAAAGATTTATTGCAAGATATTACACTTTTATTGAAGGTAATTTAATCACATGAAAAAGTAAGAAACAAAATATAGTTATCAAGTCAATATAAAATTGAATATCATGATATGACTAAACTATTACTTGCTAGTAAACTTATTGGGCTCGAAGTTAAACTTTTATGTGCTAAGACCCATTAAACTATTTTGTGATAACCAGTCTATGGTATACATATTACTTTCAATACTTCCATATTACCAAACAAAATAAATTGACATGGATTGTCAATTTTGTTTTGGAAAATGTATAAACCAATGTAATTTGTACATCTTTTGTTCACAATGGTCAACAATGTAATTTGTACATCTTTTGTTCACAATGGTCAACAATGTAATTTGTACATCTTTTGTTCATGATGGTCAACAATTAGCTGATATATTTAAAAAGAATTTAACTACTACTAGTCTAGTGACATATTGTCCAAGTTGAGCTTACCAGTATTTTTGCACCAATTGATACAAAGTTTTGGTAGGAAACAGGAAATTAATGACTCATTTTAGGAATGTTTCCCAACTTTTTGTTTCCTTGAAGTTTATATCTATATTTGTCATCCTCCCTATTCTTTTATACTTTTGCATTTATTAAGTTTCTTATAATCTTGTTAGAAAATTGGTTATCCGACGTAGTATTAAAGTTAAATTTGGTGAGAGGTTATTGTGAAACTAAGGTTTGGTTAATCTTGGTTTTGATGATAACAAAATAAGGTTTTGAACTAATAATTATATTTCAAGTGTGATTAGGCAAGACGATTTCCAAAGTGGCAATCACGAAGACAAAATCAAACTAAAGAGAAATCGATAAAAAAAATGAAAACCTCAAAGAGAAGTGTTTTTTCAAGACCTAAGCTTCATAGGATTTCTTTGTAAAGTTATTAGTGCACTAAGTTTTTCATGTATTACATTATTAATTTATGCACTAAAATCATGCAAAAGTAATTTTGTTTTAAATCCTTTAAAATAAAATTACTTGAAGTTCATGATTTCATGTTTTCAACTAAAACCTTGTACCAAATGTTTTCCAAACTTGTTTAAAAGGTTTTAAGTTGAAAAGCATGGTTGTTGAGCCAAAAACAGCTCAACCAGTTGAACCGGATAAGAAACCGGTCAACCTGTTCATCTTAATCGGTTGAATGGTGCAAAAACCTTTTATCTCTTCTAGAACACTTGTTCAACCGGTCGAGGTCCGATCAAGGGGTGGTCAAGATCCAACGATCACTTATTAGGTATTAAATGCTAACAACCAGTCAGTCGGTCGACCCCCACCTCGACAGGTAGAACCCCCAATGGCTAGTTTGATCTTTTTCCTCTATAGAATGTTTCAATCTGCATTGTTTCAAGAGTTTAACCTTCTTAAATCTTTATTAAATATATGTGAGCCTTAGAAGAGTGTTTCAAGTGCACCGTTATTCTAAAACTTGCATATCATTAGTGCACCTTTCAATCCTAGTTTTTCTTGTACATTTGAACTTTAAAGTTTTGTACTAGGATTTTGTGAGATTATTTCTTATCTTCATTTGTAAATATTTTTGAGAAAGAATCTAAGTATAAAGTATCACTTAGGGATTCTCTAGTATGAGGTATCACTTGAGAGGTTATTCAAGAGTGAGGTATCTCTTGAAGATTGTAAAGGGTACTTAGAGCCAAAAGTCCAAAAGGATGGATTGGAACCATAATCCAATTGTATTGCTTGAAAGCTTGGTTTGGAAGCCTTGAATTAATGGAACCTCAAGTTCAGGATTGAAGCTAGAGGAGAGTGGATGTAGGCTGGGTTGCGCCGAACTATTATAAAAATCTTGTGTTTGCATTCTCTCTTCTCTACACTTTTACTTTATATGCAATTGTTTTTACATTGTTTTATTATATATTTGCATATGATTATCTCTTACATTCATATAATTTAAATTTAGAAAAAGAGACCATCACCCTATTCACCTCCCCTCTAGGGTGATTACTTTAAGTTGGATTAGCTTAATTTTTCTAACAGTTATATATTCAAATCTTTGAACATATTTATTTTTCAATCTATTGAGTTCACATGCAAGTTTAAAGGAGGTTGTTTGTGGTTTGTTTAAGTTTGTACGTACTCATGTGTATCTACAAATCTTTGTGTTTCTCTATATATGGCTATGGGATTGTATTACTAAAGAGTATAGTATATATTGTCTGCTTAAATTATGCAAATTTAAGTTTTTAGGAAAATTAGTCATTCAATATGGTGTAAAGTGTATGTAGTTCAATAAAGTAATGTCATATGTACATGGATCAAAATATAGTGCCTCATATAAACCAATTTGATTTATAAGAGAAGCGTTAACAGATGCATGTGTGTGATCAAGTAGTTCATCTCATCTCCCTCTCAACCTAATCGAAATAGGCTCAAGAGTATTTGGACATCTCATCTTGATGAACCTCTAATTTTTATCACTAAACAAAGACTCTTGAACTATTTTTATATATTTTGTGATCAAGGTGCACCAAGCATAATCAAGATTTCTAAGCTATATTCTCAACTCAAGCAAGAAAGAAACATTTAGGCACTTTATCATTAAGTATCTTCAATAGAAATGCAACAGATATTTGGATAAAATTATAACATGATTAGGTGACCTCCTTTTGAAGGGATATGGAGATAACTATAAAAAATAAATCCTCTTTAGGAAAGTAACGCAACAAAAAGTAAGAAAGAAAAAAGGATAGAACACGTCTAACCCAATAAAGTCTGGAATTGAACAGAGAAACTATCAAGAAGAGATTTTCATTAACCAAAAATCCAAAGAAAAAGACAAGATTTTTCCTCATCGGTTTTCATTCATCTTTATCCCAATAACCCTTCAACATTTTCACAATTTCCAACACTTAGAAAATGAAAACTCATAAATATCTACCATAAGTAGCCAAGTACTACAAGTCTCAAGTTTCCTAGGTAATATAAATATTATTCTAAAATTAGTTGATTATTTATTTGCGAGTAGTTGTCCATGTCACGAAGTAAGAGGAGGCCAAAAAGAAATTGACAAGTGAAGATGAGGAAAAACCTCTCATAGCCCATCTAACTAAGTTAAGGTAACCCATACTTCATTTGCACAATAATATGCCATGAGGTGGATTGGAGATAACAAATGTGCTTGTCGTCAAGTAGAAATGATACATAATTTATATTAATAATAGACGCATAATACTACAATAAGAGTAGTGTTATTAATGGTGTGACCTTCGCATGTTACTAATCATATGTGTTATAATAATCACACATATGATCATAGATCCATGTATCAATGCAAAATTAAATATCAACAACTTCGAGCAAAAAAATTGGTGCAAAGAAAATAGCTTATTTAATTTTGAAGGTTGTCGACCTAGCCCACATAGTCTGAGGCCTAAAATATTGAGTAGACTAGGCCCACAATCAAGTAAGCTAATTTGATCATATTTATAAAAGAAGTGAGTAAAATGCACCAAATGTTCAAAGTAGCATACACATTATACTTTGAGTCTCAACATGACTCTTGACTTGAATTAAGCTAAAACTATGTCTCTCTCTTTTAGTCTAGTAAGTCAATCTACTCTTAGACCCACTAATTTTCCTAGATGGGTCATTTCCTTTGATAAGCCCAAAACTAAGATGATGGTATTGTGTAAAATGCACTAAATGTCCAAAGCAACATGCAGTCCATACTTCCAAGTCTCGAAGAATACACTCCATGATTCAAGTCTTCATACAATTCTTAACTTGAATAAAGCTAAAGCTCTCTTTTTCTCAATCAAGTAAGCTAGTCTAATCATATTCTTAGAAAGGGATTGGACCTACTCATTTGCACTAATAAAGGACATTATATTATATGTCTTATTCGAAAATAGACAAATAATTTTACTTTTTGTCTACAAATTTCTCCAATCAAATACATTATTTTAATTCTATAAATGGTTTAATATTCACCACTAAAATACTTTGTTCCATACTATGGAACAAAGGATTCAGAAGGTTAGAAAAACAAATAGTAAAAGCATTTTCCCCTGTCACCTAACATCATCTCTTACAGCAGTAGAAAAGGATAAAAAAAAAGCAAATTGTTAATTTTATATTAACACAATTGAAGAAAAAAATGATATCCCTATAATATTTTTATCATTATTTTATTCTTCTTGCTAAGTAATGAGTATTTATTTAGATGATAAAAAATTTTCATATTAAAATTTACCGATAAAAAAAATTGGATAAAAGTAATAGTTTGTGTAACACCATCCTTAAAACAATTTTTTTTGGGAACTTTCTTTTTCTTTGTTGCTTTTACTTGTAAAAATATTACATCAATGATTATTAAAGTTAACTCTTTTTTCAAAAGCACATAATTTCAACTTATAAAATTATCTTTATTTATATATTTTTATAAAATTGCTAAATATACTAAAAATGAAATTGCAACAACCCACTCCCAATGACTATATATATATACACACACACACGAGTAAGCGTGTGAATGAAACAAAAGTGAAAATGTCAGTTTGAATAATGTAAACATTGGTGAGAATCCAATATCCCTTCATCCATAGAGAGTGAGTTGAAGCTTAAAGATCAAGCCAAGTCAAAAGGCATAATCGACGAGCAATAGGTGAATATTCTTGTACTACATCCCAAGGAACAAAAGAAGTTAGGGTAATCGATGGTTATCAATTCAAGGATGCAAGGTGCCTCTACTTTTTCAAAGTAAAAAGGGGTAGAGAAAATGTTTCAAACCAATGTTCAAGTACTGGGTACTACAACATTGTTGTAACCCATGTCATACTCCCAAGAAAAGTTCGAACAACCTTCAACGAAAGTATATTTATACCCAAAGCCAGCACAAGTGGGTAGGTAGAAAATACCTAACAGTGCGAAATAACCAATGTTTTCATAACCGGACCGATCATTGAACTGAAAAAGTTACCAGTTCATGGTTCACTGGTCGGACCGGCGGTCGAACCGGTGACATCATAAATATATAATTTATAAATTATTAAAATTCAAAATAATTATAAAAATAAAAATAAAAATAATAATTTATATATTATTTTAAAATTAAAATTTTATTTGAAAACCAGAAAATTAGTTTCAAATTATAAATTAAAATTAAAATCATAATTTTAAGTTTAATTTTAAAATTTTAAAATTCATTTTAAAATAAAAAAACTCATTTTGAAATCAATAATATATTTAAAATTGTAATGTTTTCATTAATTTAAATTAAAATCATAAGTTTAAACATCATGAAATAAAAAAATAATAATAAATATAAAAGGAAATAAATAATAATAAGATGAGGTAAAAAATAATTAAAAAAAAATCTGGAAGAACTGAAGAAGAGAGGAGAAGAGCGGGCAAGGTTCCAACAGGGTTTTGCGGGGTGGGGTTTCCACTTCTAGCGCCGGGTGGGGGGCTTCCAACGGGCAAAAAGAGAAAAGTTTTTCGGCTTTTCTAGGGCAAGGGATTCCAATAGAGGGAAGGGGGGTGGTTTCCAGCGCGAGGGGGCTCCGCCAGGCACGAAGAGCTTTTCCAAGCGCGCGCGCAAGGGAGAGGTGATGGTGTTCCAATTGGGTCGCGGGAGTGGCTTTGCAAGGGGAGTGAGGGTCTTGCTAGTAGGGCTTTTCCAAAGCAGGGGCAAAGGGGGTTCCAGCAGGGTTGCCGGGGGGGTTCCAACAGTAAAAAAGAGCACGCACGCGGGGGATGGTGGTGTTCCAACGGGGTCTCAGGGTGGCTTTGCAAGGAGGGTGGGGGTCCTGTTGGGAGGGCTTTTCCAACACGGGGGCAGAGAGGGTTCCAGCGGGGTTGTCGGGAGGGTTCCGACGGGCAAGAAGAGCTTTTCCAACAAGGGTGGCTTTGTAAGGGGGGTGAGGGTCCCGCTGAAGGGGAACAATGACAATGGAGGAAAAAAAAATTGAATCGAACAGTTCGGAGGGAACCGTCCGAATCCGGTTCACCAGTCGGACCACCGATTTAACCGGTCCAATGAGTCTGACCATTTTTCGGCTCAATTGACCGGACCAAACCGAAATCATGACCAGTCGACAATTGAATTGACTTATCCGGTCTGGTTTTAAAACCATGGAAATAACTCTCTCAAATATATGAATTTTTTCCTTTATCTGACGATATCACAAATCACTCTCTTTCATAGAAACACAATGTCTTTATCATGTCCCTTAGGATTTCTAGGGCTAAAATAGTCAAACACCCCTTTGTAAGGTCAGACAAATAAAGGTCTGTATTGAGGTCAAGAATCAACTCTAATATCATTCATGACATATATGTATAGACTTTTATTAATCATGTAGATGCATTTTAAACAAGGGTCTCCGGCCCAGCCCGGAGAAGTAAGGCCCATGGCCCAGCCCGGGGCGGGCCACTGAGGTCAACGGGTCGGGCCCTTAATATATCTAAGGCTCGTGGCCCGGCCCGTGGGCCCTCAAGCTGGACGGGCTTGGCGGGCTTGGCGGGCTTGGCAGGGCGGGTTGGCGGGTCGGGGTAAAAATTAAAATAATTTTTAATTTTGAAGGGAAGGGGATTTGAACCCCTCCCCTTATGGAACCATAAGGGAGCTAGCCACCAACTGAGTTGGCCCTCTTTTGTGTAACTATTTTGCATTAATTATATATATATATTAGAAATGTTGTATAATTTTTGAAAAAAAATAAAAGTGAGTTGGTTGTTCAACGGTTACATGACCGTTGAACATGCCACTCATAATTCAATTTCAAATATATGACCGTTAAACGGTCTTGAAATTAAAAAAAAAAAAAATTAATCCTAATATTTAAATCCCTATAAATATTAAATACCCTCAATTTTTTTCTATTCTCTCAACTCTTAAGCTCTCTCTCATTCCACAATATTTCCGATTATTGCATTTTGTCTCAAATTATTCAATATTATTGGTGGTGAAAAACAAGCATTGGTGGTTCAAAAAGTTCAAATTTGAAGGAATTTCTGCTTCGGTTCTCCAATTTAGTAACATACTTCACCTTTTCTTTTATTTATTTGTTACATTTTAATTTTATATTTATTATTTTTAGCATAATATTTTATCAATAATTATAATTATGACAAGTGGTTCTTGTTCTTCATCTAATGCATGTGATAGCAAAAAATTTACTTCAAATATATGGAATTTTTTTTATAGAATAGAAATAAATTTAGAAAATAATAAAAAAGAAATAAAAGCAAAATGTAAAATTTGTAACAAACTTCTTAGTGGTGGCTCAAATGCAGGTACAAGTCATTTAAAAAGGCATCATGAAAATTGTAAAATTAAAAATAATGTAGATATTAGAAATTATATGCAATTAGGTAAAGATGAAAGTGGAAATTTAAAAACATTTTCTTATGATGAATCTTATTGTCGTGAAGAAATGATTGGTTATATAATAAGAGCGGAACAACCTTTCAATTTCACTAGTTCGCCATCACCGCCAAGAGATAATGATTAAAATATTTTACTAAATGTATGTCATATTTTTATTTTTATTTTTATTTTATGGTTGAAAAGTACAAATGATTGACAAATAAGTAGGTGTCAACCTAGTTGGGATGTATTTATTTTGTAGTAATGTAAATTTTTCCCACATTTTCAAATGTAATGTATACATTCAATGAATAAAATAGTTAACAATGAATATTTTTATTAATGTAACATTTTCTATTTCTTGAATATTTTTTTTAATATATATATATTTTTTAAAGTGGCAGGCCTATGGGCTGGCCTATGGACGGGCCTACGGGGTAGCCCGTCGGGCCGGGCCGGACAGCGGGCTTTTTGGAGACCCTTAATTTTAAAGTCATAAGAACTCATTACATGCAAAGAGAATAACATCTATATGATTGGAAGTAGATCATTGCAAATAATATCATAACCAATACTCAAACTCGATATAAGAATTTGTTTGGTCCTATTAAGGTATTTATCTATTTGGTCTTATAATCCTGTAAAACACAATAAAGACGTTAATATGAAAGGGTACCGTGATCTCTCATATCAAATTTAAAAAAAAAAAATATATATATATATATATATATATATATATCTATAAATTCCTCTAAACCTGTTTTAAAGTGGTGAGAACCATTGGATCGTGAGCCACAATGAAGGGAGTGGACCTTTACAAAAATAATATAATTGATACTATTAATTAACAATATTATCTTTTGTTTATTTATTAATAAGCCAATTGTTTTTATTTTGTTTTTATTGCTATATTAATAATTATTTTCACCTTTTTATAAAGGAGAAGAGGATAAAGATGACCGCTGAAAAAGAAAAAGAGAAAGTAACTGATAAAGAGAAGTGAAGGCAAGGCTACCCCCACTTTCCACCACTCTGCTCTCACAAATGGCTTCTGCTCGTCAACTCCTCTCTCTCATTCTTCTCATTTCTACTCTGTTAACATTCTTCTTCACTTCCCCATCTCATTCTTCGTCAGATGTTTTTTCTGGTGTTTCAGTTTCATCAGTTGATCCCAACAGAGTTACTCTGTCTGTTTACTATGAAACTCTCTGTCCATATTGCTCCAACTTCATTGTACGTGACTTGCTGAAAATCTTTGAAAATGGACTCATTTCAATAGTTAATCTCAGGATGATCCCTTGGGGCAACGCTGTGCTCAGACCAGACAAAACCTTCCAATGCCAGGTTACATTTCCACATCTCCATCTGGGCTTTCTTTGTTTTTCTGCATTTTAATTGTACATACTTCATTTGGTTGCTAAGAAAACAGAGGAAAATAAAAATCAGCACCTTGGTGTTTTAAGGTTTTACGTTGATCTGCTTTCTCTCCCCTCCCCCCAAAAAAGAAGGATTTTCTTATGTTATCTCGCCTACCAAACCACAAAGCAAAGCAATTAAGATCAACTCTAAAACATTTGAATTTTAAATTTGATACAGATTGTAATTTTTTTTTGTTTTATTACTTGGGTTTTACAATATATTTGCAGCATGGCCCTGCTGAATGCGTACTTAATACTGTGGAAGCCTGTGTCATCAACATCTATCCCCGTGTGGTAAGACCTTCTTTCCCTTTTCCAATCCAAAAATTTTTTAAATAAAAAATAAGATTAAATAAAAATAAAAAATAAAAATTTTAAATTTTAAAAGAAAGCAAAATACCCTTTTAATTTCTCCTTTGGTTTTTATTAAATCAGAGAATTGCCTTCTCAATGCAATGTTATATTTCTGGTTGAGGGCTGATGTTCAGTTTCTAAAGGAAGTATGCAACTGCCTTTTAGAGACATGGTAGATGCTTCATAATTCGGCTTTCTGCTAAATTTCATGTTCAATTCTATGCAGGATATGCATTTCAGATTTATTTACTGTGTTGAGTATCTAGCCTTGGAGGGAAAGCAAGCTGAGTGGGCTTCTTGTTTTGACAGATCACAGCTTGGTAAGGTGCCTATTGACTGCTACACTAGTGGATATGGAAACCAGGTTGGTTGATTTCATTTTCATTTTCATCTGCATATGCCATTATGCTCTTGTGTTCATCATTTACCATGTATGATATATGAATTGGATTCATAGTTTATTTAACCTTCATCATGAAGTATTTTTTGCTATATGTTTACTGCAGCTGGAACTCAAATATGGTGAAGAAACTGCACTTCTTAATCCTCCTCATACAGGTGTGCCATGGGTTGTAGTGAATGATCAACCACTGAAAGAGGTTTGTCTGTAAACTCAACATGGTTCGCTCAACAACACTACTTCATTCTCTCAACAATTCTATTCCCATGAATGCAGGACTACAACAACTTTGTAGCATATGTCTGCAGGGCTTATAGAGGCGGTAATGTGCCAGAGGCTTGCAGGCCATTTCAGCTTAGCATCAATTCGACTGTGGAGGAAAATCCAATCAATCCACTTTGCTATGTTAATGAGGCAAAAAACTTTACCACTTCATCTCCAGGAAAGAAAATCACAAATTTGTAATAAGCTTTATGGACATGGCCAAATGAGGATTACAAGATTCTGCATCAGCTTTTGCTCAATCTACTGCTGCTAGTCTGCTAGTCTACTAGTCTGCTAGCCTATTACAGATATAAAAAATAATGGGCGGACCAACTTATATGGCTCATTCATATTGCCTTACATTTGAAAAGGAAGTGATACTGTTGAAATGTTATAGATTGTAGGTTCTGTAAACATGGTTCTGAGTTATAATACAAATGGTTCTATGAATTCTATGAGTAATAATTTTTTTTTTATTCATGGCTTCTCCCAATCCATTTAGGCTATTCCCAGCTGAGTTTGAAAATAGTAAAAGAAAAATGTATCTAATTCAGGCCTCCAATCCATGGCATTTATCTCACAAAACCTTTTTCTTTCTTGTTAGTTGAGCTTTGAGTTTCATTTCAAACATTGAACTTCAGTCCAAACATCGAACTTCAGTCTAACATTGTTATTTCAATTGAAAGAATGAGATACAACCTTCTTCTAGCTTGGAAGATATTACATATTCCATTGAATCTTGAAGAGCACCCAGAAAAGGCATCCAAAGCACAAACTGCAGGGCTGTTCTTGCTAGGCATGGGAAATTTAATGTAGTCTTCTAATAGAATTATAAGATGATACAATGCTAAAAAGATCATTAAAATCCAGTGAAGGTCTGGAATAATATAGTTTTGAGCAAAAAGCACATTATTTTAGTAAAATCGTATTGACTAAAAAAGACTTTGCCAATAGGAGTCGAGAGCAAAGCCATATGATTTGTCGATCAAAATGATGTTGGGCAGAGTAAAATTGAATGAAACATACTAAATATGACATGAACAGATGTATTGAATTGCTTCTCTTACTAGCCTCAAACAGTATAGATTTATTTTTTTATTTTTATTTTTGAAAAAAAGCAAGAGTGAGTATTATTCACGTCAAAAGCATCTTTTTTTGATCCATGGTCCCTGAAGTTGCTGTAATTATGCTTCTGGTTGTGTATGCTGGTGAGAAAAACCCTTATCAGGTACAGAACAACCTCCTTTCTGTTGGAGTACTTTAAAGATTCTGTTCTGGTTTCCTATTTTTAAGAATCTCCTCTGTTGGGTTCTTTTCCCCTTTTGCTTTTTCTAAATTTATCTAAATATTATCATGTCTGACTGCTAACTATTTGTAGTTCTAAACATTAAAAATTATTGTTCCAGTATGGAATGCAACAATCACAAACAGATATTGTGATAAATCATAAAGCCACAGAGATATCGATAAGAAATAAAAAGAAACAGTGGCATCCCAACCTCCTTTATAGAAGTTGGATTGGAGCAACCATTACAGAGTAAATGCAAGCTCATGCCTCATAGATTAAGAAACACACATAATAATTTTCCTTTCTTAATCCTAAATAAAAAGACAATCGATATATGAAGTAGCCCAACTGAATTAGAGATAGGGTTTGGAAACCTCATTAATATACCCACCAAGTACAATCCTCACTTTGAGCAAAGACTGATTTACATGCAATGATCTTACCTGATTTTATTGGTTTAGCTGACCAGTTGACACATAATAATTAACCCTGACTTAACCTAAGCCAAATCATCTCACATGAACCTGCAGCTTCCTCCAGCATGAAATTCTAAAAGACTTGCAGCCCCTCCATTTTTGGCAGCCACTAGCTTTTCTGTGGAGCTTATTTCAACATTCTCTTGAGGCTTTGTTATATATTTTTGTCTATGTACCATTTTAGTATTCAGTGTGATTCAAGTTCAACTCTCCCAACCATAAAGAGGCTTTACTGCTAAAAGAGACATGACCTGAAGATTCGTAATTCTTCACCCAAGGGTTGGCACTTCTCATTTCATTGTTAAAGAGGGAGGTATGCAGACTGCAAATGATGACACTTGTTATGCATAAGTGCTGATGCTTAACCCTCTTAATTACTTTCAATTCGGAATGGATACACAAGTCAACAATGGAAAGAGTCAGTAAAAATGGAATGAAATTTTCCACTTAAACACATAAATGCTCATTTTTATGCTAGTGTGAACATATAGAACACCCCTTCTTCACTCTGAAGGTGACTTGATTAAGGGGAGTTCCACCCACTTTATGCTTTCTCTCTTAGAAAGAATGTGTTTTGTTTTGGTGGTTAGGCAATTAGTAACAATCCAAGAAGAGTAATTTAAAAGCATAGTTGTCACAGTTTTCGTAAAGCATAATAAATTTCTGAGAAAGAGGAGACTGAAAATGTAGTTTCATTAAGCAAATTGGAAGTGATTCACATTGTGAGAAGCCTATGTGTATGCATACAATATAGGGGCTTACCATTACTAAGCTCTGAGAAATGGCTTCTTCACCTCAACTCTTCTCTTCCTTTCTTTTTACTTTTCTGCTGCTCTTGTTCATATCTCCATCTTAATCTTCATTAGATGATCCTGACAAAATTAATATGACTCTCTACCATGAAACTCTTTGTCCTAGGCTGCTTCCCTGGGGCAATGCTGAGCTGACAGAGGGGCAAACACTTCAAGTGCCAGGTAACTTTCCATCTTCATCTGGTGTGTTTGCCATTTCCTTCATTCAATTCTACCCTCTGGTTGCTAAGAGAACTAACGGAAAGGAAAAGGAAAAGGAAGAGAGTCCTAACTGTTTCACTTTCTATTTTGCAGCATGGCTCAGATGAATGCTTACTAAATACTGTGGAAGCCTGTGCAAAATTGATGTCCCGCCAGAACTGGTAAACCTGCAGGATCCTACTCATGGTTTACACCACCCAGTAAACTGCAGAGTTCATATCCTTTTTCTTTACATTAGCTAGCGCTCCAGGTACTGATCCAGTGTGTAATTGACATATTTAGATGGAAGATGCATGTCTCTTAAATCTATATCAAAGTTCTTTAATCAAATTCCTATATGAAATTCATTACATGCATCGAGGCACTGACTGAAATAGAGAAATATCATGAATTGGAAATCCTGTTTTCAGAAGAGAGGCTTTCCAGAGGAACCCATTTTAGATTGCTACCGAGGCAAACATGGAAAAGAAGTCTGTTTCATATGCTTGTGGAATATGTTATTTTCATTGTATAAGTTGAAACATACTTTCAAACTACTTGAATAGAACTTTAATTTTACTGGCAGAAATGACTTGGACTTAAGCAGGCATACTCTTTTTTTAAATGTATGCCATGATGCCATATACAAGTGATGAATGCATTATGTATGGCTTATCTGAATAAAAGTACTAATGTTCTGAAAACTTAGACCTTCCCTACATAGATTACAGTTTTGAGTATTATAGAGAACATGGGCTATGACCAATAAACACCCAAATCCCAAAGATTATATTTAGGGGTTATCTTGTCCATGCCAATTATTGGAAAATATGTCTGCTTCTAGATCTCATGGAATAAGGCAGAATTTAGAACAATACTTTCCATTTCTTGCTTTCATAGAAAAAAAGAATTGTGGATAAAGGGAAGGATCAGTTCTCATATTAAAGGACTCAATAGGGGTTCAGATTCACCAAACTCTTGAGGCAACCTATAATGTTTACCTTCAAACAATCAATGGAATTGCTATAAAAAGTGATGATTTTAGAGTTTTGTACAGATAAGAACAGATTTTTTAACATCAGCAAGCCCGTCTAGCTCAGTCAGTAGAGCGCAAGGCTCTGAACCTTGTGGTTGTGGGTTCAAGCCCCACGGGCCAACGTACATATCTGGTTTAGTTCAGTGGATAATGCAGAAGGAATTGATACACATTGATAGTTCAATGGATAATGCAGAAGGGATCGATACTGCTCCACTGTTATGGTAATTAATTTGTAGAGTGGAAGTCCTGCAGACAGGTAGAATTACATGCATACACATACAAATGGATAACTCTTCCAAACTTCTTGTGTGCAGCCAGATTTATAAAACTCAACCTTCAGTCACTAAATTAATACTAACTTTTCTGCTGAACAAAAGATTAGGCACAGAATGGTCCAGAAGTAAGTAGTTAGGGGTTTCAATTTGTGTAGCGGTGCAATCAAATGAGGTTCTAAGATCATGTTTGGCTGATTTTCAGTGAGACTACCATGTAAGGGCACATTCCTTCAGTACAATGGTTGTTGTCTCTCCCAAGGATGCAAATGTACCAATTCTCTAGAGTTGGTCTTTGCTTCTGTTTTTGTTAGAAAATTTTATCAATTTCCAATTCATCAATACCAAGCTTAATTGGAAGTTCTCCACATCTAGCAGATCTCCTGAGCTGTGTTTTCAGTATACCATATATATTTTTAATTATGAGGAAAGCATGTAAGCTCTTCAAGAATATAAATGAGGTCCGGAACCATTTTTTAAGTCAACAGGGACTTGTTAATCTTTGGCACCAGAGCACAGATAGGAAGGTCTTATTTGATCCAAAATTCTTCCGTCTTCAAAATCGATTCATGGTATTCTCAGCAGAGCTTGGAAATTATGACACCAGGTTAATTTAATTCAAATTAACCTTTTAATCCAATGTATTTATCCCATAAATCCTTTCCACAAGTGTGACAAATATTAACACAGGTGGGAATTACCCTGCACTTGCAAGTTGCAAAAGCTGTTGGATTGTTAAAGAACATATAATCACAAGATCCTCTAGTTTCTTTTCAAACATTGAGACTGCACACTTTGGTATTGTAACAGAACTGTAGATTTGGCTAGGGACTTCTTCCAGCTTGGGAAGATTGTGAAGTTCAACAATGGATGTGGTTCATAGAATACTCAAGAGCATTCTGGGAGAGGCATCTCCAAATTTTATTTTAATACTGCATGCACTAGTACTTCAAACCAGCAGGGCAGTAGGAATTTACCTGATCCTGTTACATTGCCATGGATATAGAGAATGGGAAGCCAGTCAACACCCATCCTTGGGTTCCCTGTAATCATCAGATCAGCATGAGTAATGGGGTACACACCGATGATAATCATAATGATCCAGGTCTATCATTGTACAAAATTTGTCTTTAAGGAAAGTTCTGTGTCTTTTCCTGCTTGTGCACAGTTTTCTCTTTTGTTTATGCCCATTTTTTCAACTGATGAGCTTGGATAAGTAGCTAGTTGCAGTGTCACATGTAACTAAAACCAGTGGGATTGATGGTTGAGAATAAAAATTTAGCCAACTGGATTTAAGCTATGTTTTCAAACCTAATTAATATGTCCACCAACTACAACAGTATATATCTTATGAACAAAGACCGAGAATGCAACGGTATCACCCTCATGCTATACTGGTTTAAATGAGGATTCATAGATAATAATCAACCCAACTTAAACTATTGAGAAACTGACCTGCAACTAAGGCAATCTCTTGGTTGGAAACAATCAGTTTCAATTCAGTTAGTGAAGGCTGAGTCACATTGTGGGTGAAAGACCCTAGAAATCCTTGCAAAGATCTCCATGGGATGTAATAGGGGGCATAGATATATGTCCTTAGATTCAAGTCCAACTTATGTGTCCATGGTCACATGTGGTATGAAACTCAAGAACATGGTGAGGAAGATTGATAGTGGTCTTATGTGTTCATGGTTTTAAAGGTGACATGAAAACATAAAACATGGCAAAATGGATACATGGATGGTTATCACCTACAATGCCTTTTTAATCTATGCACATCTATAGATCCTTTAATGTAATGATATAGGGTGCTATCGGCTTTTGGTTTAAACTCTTATCATACTCGTTAATTAATTTTTGTTTTTGTTTAACCTATATCCTATTGAGCTTTGCTAACTCACCTTATTAACAAATTTTTTTTCAGATTCAGTTGTTGCAGCACCCTGTGGGGAGTGCAGGGTGATTGATTGAATGCTTGGAAGAGCCTTTTTGTTGCATTAATGATAGAACCTAAGGGGTATTTTGATATATGTCATGTGTGAAGAGATTGAGTATGATGATCTACACAACTTGAGTAGTATATAACTTGTGCTATATGTACTACTACTCTGTCATATGAAAGCCCTTGTAATAATGAATATATGAATTGGTGTTGCTAATTAGGAATGGAATTTTTCTAAGTATTACAGGGCACCTAGTGGCAGTTTTGATCGCGATTCCTCTGGTACTAAGAGAATTAAGAACCTAGGTACATACAGGGCATTTGATCGTTCATTCACTGAGTCAGGACAATCACGCATTTTCTCAGGACGATTGATCGTTTTGGTGATCATCCCTACCTTTAGCTCCTAACTCAGTATGATTAATCATTCACTCTTGGAATAATTGATCATTCTTACCCCTTCCATCCTCCTACTCAGATCTCCAAAAGAGTCCTTGCACTATTTGTCCTTGTTTATTACTAAAAACTAGCTTAAAACAAGGAAAACTCATCAAACATCAAGGTTAAGGATCAAGATATCGATCATGAAGTAGTTGGAGTACTTTGCCTAAATTTTTCAAGGGGTTAGAGAAATTTTTGGATCTTGTGTAAACCATTAAACCTTCAGTATTTTCTTGTTGGTTCTTAAACCAAACTAGCCCAACCAGATCAAATACACACAATGATATGATATATGAAATCCAAAAGTTACTTGATACAGATATGGTCAACTTGGTTGGAAACTTTTGGTTGTTGGTGGACTAGCTTTGAGAAGGATTTTGACCCCTGGTCTTGATATCTTTGGAACTTGGTATTTTCCTTTAATGTTTGAGTAACCATCATTATTAATTCCTTTCTTATTCACCCTTGACATATTGACATATTATACTTTTGAGTCTCTAAATAAGGAGTGGCAGTGGTTTAAAGTAAACATCATGATTTGATATATAGACCTGTCAAAGCAACTTAATGCTCGAGAGTGCTCGTCTACTCCTTTTAGAAGAATTGGCCACTATCCTCAAATATTCAATTTTTTTAGGCAAAGAGCGGTTAGTCAAGGTGAATGATAAAGCATTGTGCTTGCAAGTTGGGATACTTTACATGCATTGGGTTCTTTTTTATGCCTACATATAAGGCTTTTAACTTTCAAAATTTTTACCAAATCCAAGACCAAAAAATTCATAAAAGTAAACCAGAAAAGACTAATTTGGTCTAGATAATGGGCCACTCACTGCATTGATGGCTAGAGAGCTTTTGGTGTGAATATTGGTCTAATCTTCACCCACCATTGATATGTGTGTTCGGTATTGTAGCATTGTTGGTCCACTAGGCTTACACAACATGATTGATAGTTAGTACTAGAAAATTTGACCCTCCACAATCCCTTGGATTTTGATGCTAAGTTGGGATTTGAATATTGATCAAACCCTTCCCAAAAGGGATAAAGATAGAACAAAAACCCCTTTAATAGGATAAACCTTTCCCTTAATTTGCAAAGATTTGAATACTACCATCTTAATCAACTCATTTATTTTATCCTAAAAATAGAAACAATTGGAAAACAGTTTTTCATTCATAAAATTATATCTAATCTTATTTAAAGTGCATTTTACCGTGATTCTACTCGAAGTATTTCCACTTAAAATGTTTTTTTTAAGTGTTATTTTTGTTTTTTCTAAAATAATCACATATAAAATGTCTCCCAAAAAAATATTAGAAGTGATTTTTCAGATTTTTAAAAAGTGGTTCTTAAATTTCATCAAATACCTAATATTTTTTATAAACACTTTTTAAGTTAAAAGGATTTGACTAGCACCACGATTATATGAAAGGATAGATTAGCAAAAAAAAAAAAAAAAAATCATTTATTTATTTATTTATAAAAAAGTATTAAGTTTTTAATGTATAATATTTGTACATGTATGGTTTATAAATTTAAAAAACAATGGATGTAGCAAAAAAAAAACTAAAAATAGAAACATGAGAGACTCCAAAAATATAAAAGATGATTATTAATTGCAAAAAAATAAAATAAGCTCCTAAAAGAAAATAAATAAAAGTTATAAAAATTTATTTTATATATATAATTATTAATTATAAAAAAATAGAAAAACTCTTAAAAGGAAGAGATGTGATATCAAACAATGCTACTATTTTCTAGGAATAATTTTTCCTCACCATTGTCCACCTAATAAACCCTTCCTTTTGACCAAATTCTAGGACCACTTTCTGTACTGCTGTGGCCTGATTTTTATGTTACCACGAAACAAAATTCTTGTTACTAAAGTTCCACTTGGGCCATTCCTCTATTACTTTACTTAATTTCTCACTTTTATAAATGCCCACCTACGACAGCCTTGCTGAGGATTAGGGAATATAAAGGAAGTCTTGGTGACATTGAGCGATAATAAGAATTACATTATATATATTTTCAATCATGGACCAACAAGCTAGCTTTTTTTTACATGGTTCGGTTTTTTTTTCTTTATTTTTCATCATTGTTCTGTAACATCTCCTGTAATGAGTTGAGGACATTGGCAAGGATTAATCTTAAAAGATCCTGGAGTTTCCCTTTAAACAAATAATCAAATGCCTATAAAGTGTCCTTTTTAAATTAATATAAAAAAATTCGTTTCTCTTGTGGATTAGCCCGTCTAGCTCAGTTGGTAGAGCGCAAGGCTCTTAACCTGTGGTCGTGGGTTCGAGCCCCACGGTGGGCGATTTTTATTCTATTCCTTTTCCCTTTTGTCCTTTCCCCCTTTTTCTAACGTCTAAAGTGTGTGTTAATATTTTCTCTTCTTCACCCAAAATTTTATTTTCATTATTTTTTTTCTCTTTTCTGCCCTTATTTTTATTTTCTTTTACTGTGTTAATATTTTAATTATAAGAAAACATTTTATTAATATCAAATTAAATAAATTTTCAATTTTTATTTTAAAAATCAAATTTTATGTCTTTTGTTTTTCCTTTTCTTTTTTCGTCACTTATTTTTATATTTATTTAAGAAAATGTTTATTTTAAAATTATTTTTACTTTCTTTTTTCCTTCTCTTTTTCCAATATATAAATAATATTTTTTACCTTTCTCTTTTTCCAATATCTAAATGCTGTGATAATATTTTATTATATAAGCAGTAAATATATTTCTTTGTTTCATTTTTAAAATAAAAAAGAATAAATTTATACTCAGTTTCAAAAAATTTCAAATTTAAATAATAATAAAAAAAATTATACCTCAATTCTTTCGATCAAAGGGTTCTTAGATATTACATAAAAATTATTATTAATTTTTAATTTTAAAAATAAAAAACAGAAAATGTATCCAAACTAAGGCTTACAAAATTACTTTTCCAGCGTATCCAATGGAACATCAGCTAGTATTTAACGTAATTAATTAGAAACATGACAGTGAGTTCATTCAGATAAGCAAGCCTGAGAAAATGGCTCATGAGCTGGAAACCTTGTCATGGATTCATAGCCACATTATGTGGTGAAGTATCATCAGACTCGCTAGCTGCTAATTTGAATTGTGATAACTACTAAAAATCACAATCATAATTAACACAGGGTAAATTATTAATATTCTCCATAAATATGAAATATCATGCTATTTGTTAACAACATAACACAAGTTCAAAAACAAAGTTGAGGAAACATGAGTAAAAAACATTTTCAACTAACCCAAGTAACTTCCCACATTCTGCACTCCTAAACCACCAGCATCAGACAGTTTATTTACTTTCTGTTATACTGATAACATAAAAATTACATCTGATAACATAAGTCTTCGAGTAGAAGAGACCAATAAAACAAAGAACTGAACACACTGAACTACACAATAAAACAAAGAAATGTGAGACTCTCACTTATCAATCATCTTCCATATACGGTTACATGTATCAAAGACAGACAACTTTGCAGGGTCAAATTCAAACTTCTCAACCACCTTCTTATTCCTTTCCACAATATCTGAAGTTCATCCGGTTAAGGAGGTACCAGTTGCCAGATGGTGAACCACCTATTCAGATCTGAAGATACACACACATGCACACCACACTAGCACACATACAGGCACACAAAAAGGATGAAAAATTAATGGATTATGTATGTGACAGAAGGATACGGCCAGAAATTTTAAGCTCATCATCCAAGCTAGGAATGATATTTGTGACGGAAGCATACATTGAAAGCTTGCTCCTGCAGACCAAAGAACATTGTATCAATTTTTTAGTATGCAACTAAACTGTTAATCTCAAATTTCTAGAGACCAAACCCTTTCTCAAGAGAAGGGTCTTTGTTCCCTGTAAAGAGGATGAGGCAAAATCTCACAAATTGACTTACGATAATAATTGGTCTCAACAACATATGATGGTTAAACAGACAATTGGACATTGCAGGTAAAATTACTATGTGCATACAGGTAGATGACTAAGGATAAACAAGATTATTAAGAAATGAAAACAAACCAAACCCAACCAATCTCAAACATGCACATACAAACTTTGAATGATATGCTTAGAGCAAAAGCTTGTCAGTATTTTAAAAGACCTTCCATCTATATACTTACTCTGCTTGCTGATCATCTTGTTTGAGTTTCTTCACAATCTGATTTCGTTCTTCAACAGAAACCCTTTGATGCTCTAGATCATTAATCTCATAGATGATGGTTGTGTTCATATAAGATAGACAGACACAAATCACCAATCAATATCACTGAGACATAAAGCATGAATCTCAAAGTCACAAATTTAAGGTGTAAAATACTCATCTAAGCTCCTCCCTAAGCATCTGTTCTCTTTGAAGCTCCCCTTCCAACTCTTTTTCAAGAAAGTTTATTTCTGCATCTGTAGCTGCATCAGATTTTGCTTCATCCGTTTTCTGCTTGCAAGCATCTATCTTTTTCTGATACTCTGCTCCATAAGAGAATTTGTCAACCTCATAATATTAGTATTAACAAGACCTACATGACAATGAACAATATATGAGCATTGAGAACTTATGTGATGTTAATTCCTAGTACTGAACCAAATGGTGCATTTTTCTTTTGTTTTCTGTTCTATTCATTTTATGGATAATTATGTTTAACAAATAAAATAATGTAGCCATGGTCAGGCATGGGTTTAAGATTTGTTAAATTTTCCCTTGCCTGTACACACTCCTCAATTCTTGTAGAGAGGTTTCTTTTATATGAGAAAAAATAAATATCAAGAAGGATAAGAATGGATAAAAAGGAACAAAATGAACATAAAGCTATGCCAAGGAACAGATGTATCTTTTTAACACTCCATACAGTTCAAGGATGTTCACATCAGAGTTGCCACATTCAGGAAACCTTCAAACATAGCAAACCAATTCCAAAAAGAGATGATAATTGATCTATACCATCATTACAAATGTGTCTCAATGGATAAAGAAACCCAAGATGTTTTTATTCCCCTTGAGATCACATTGCTTATATTTGAAAAACCACCTCCAATTACAAAGCTCAGATAGACCTGAATTTTTTAGCTTCTCTAGTTAATGAGAGATGAAAGTTCAGCCTTGATGGAGCCCTAGCACTAAGATTGGAACTCAAAATTTTTACACTCATTCTCCCACTGCCATCTTGTTGTTGCTAACAATTCCTGGTTGATTGGATCCTAACGAATAACCTTAAAAAATCATTTTTAAAATTTCAGCATAGTGAATTAAATTAAACTCTGGTTTTGATCTGTGGTGCTTATTCATACCTCTGAAGTTGCATGAACAATGGCTGAGAACAATTCGATGAGTGGGAATTTGGTTATCACAAATTGGCAATATGTGTGAGAACTGAGAGGGATGCCAAACCAGTGGATCATTCTTTTTCTTCACTGTACATTGGCCATAAAAGTTGTGAAGTTGCAAGAACTTGTCTTTTCTCTATAGTTGTTCCTCAAAGAGATGCTAACATGTATCATGGAGATCCATACTTTAATTGATCAGTAAAATTGGCAATCAAAGGAGTTAAGTTCTTTTGTTGGTGCCCCATTACATCTTATTGTTTAGTTTGAAGGAGTCAATTTAAGTAACAGTCTAACAGACACAAATCTTTTATCTCTTGGGACATAGCTATAAAACACTTACAGGACATAATGTTACATATGGTCTGTTCTCTTTTACGTAAAAAAAAGAATAATACATATCTCCAGTATGCATCTCATTTTTAAGTGCAATGTCTGATAACGAATACATTACATACAATACAGAATGTGGCAGTGAAAGCACTTTCTACTACTACTATTTTTAATTGTTTTAGAGAAAAATCAAATTAAAAAATTAAAAAGGATTACCATATATCATATTTAACTGTTTAACGAGTATTTTATGGTTAGAAATGAATGACAAGAAGGAAAGAAGTGAAAGAGTGTCCAATGTGGAAAACTACTCATTTCATTACAGATGCAAGTGGGACATTGAAACTTAAACATAATTAACTACCATTGCAAAAAATATTGAAAAATGTGTCATTTAAAATTTTCCATTGTTGATTTTGAGGATAATGAGAGTAAAGACTTCTGCTTAAAATGTTTTTTTTTTTTCTTTTTGAGTGATTTTCTCTTAGGGAAGGGAACCATGATGGACTTGGAAATGTAGAACTTTAAAAAGGACACATATACACTTTTTTTACTAGGAAGCAAGGAAATATTATTAACAATAGGGAGAGAAGCTATAAACTACAGTACACAGGACATTACGATGGGAAAAAGGGCACATATACAAATATCAACATTCTCTACAAATATATATTTATACTTGTACATTGTGATAGTTTCTTTCTTTGGCATATAGGTTGGGGATTTGTATGAACTACTAGTCTAATAACTCTTTTTTTTTTTTTTTTTTTGATAGACAAAGATCATATATATTAACAAGGCGCGCACAAAAGCATACAGGGGTATATATGAAGGCCCCAAAAGGCCAACCAAAAGCATAGATATAAATCCATCAGGGACAGGAAGCAATCTCATATATACACTATTCATTCCAAAAAATTATATAGAAAGGATTGTTTAATTGTTTGACCCACTTTTGTAGTGTTATCAAATGTTCTCTTATTTCTCTCCTTTCAAATGATCTAAAGTAAGCACAAAGGAGTAGTTTTCCAAGATTTCTTCATATTCCATGTGGAGTGCATCACTCACTCTATTCCACGCTTTTTGCATGTAACAAAAGATCCATGTTAGCTCAAAAAGGCATTTCACACTGTGGCGTGCATCACCCACTCTATTCCAAAGTGCGTAAATCAGCTATCATGGCATGACTGCTTTTGAGCAATAGAGGAGGAAGTAATCAACAATTACTTCTTCTCCTTTGCACAAATAGCATCTACTCAAAATTCTCCAACCCCTCTTGTTAAGTTGATCCAATGTTAATATCCTTCTTCATGCACTGAGAATATGCCACATTTCAGATTCATCCAAACCATCTTATCCTCTATATCACTACAAATCATCCATTATTGCAATCACCTAAAAAAAGTCTCCACCTCATCTAGCACCCAATCATGAAGCTATCTTGTTAACTTAAGGAGCCCTATTGAAATGCCTAGGTAATTGGTGGGGAGAGTCCCTACTCTACAACCCAAAACCCTAGCTAGATCTTCCACATTGGCAACCACCCCCACCCTTAAATTGAGAATGTATGAAATTTGAATTATTTTTAGAGGGTTCTCATTTTTGTTTTTGTTTTTATTTATTTATTTATTTAATGTTTGTATGAAAACACACTTTGCCCTATCATAACACATAAACTTGTCAGGCATATAAGAAGTTAATTGCAATAAGCCTAGACCAATCACATCGGAAAAGGGTTGTCATGATTTTAACTTAGCAGACAACAATGGACTTGCAAATGCAAAAATTCTTATAGCATATAACATAAGCACAATGTTTGTTCAGCTAAGTCCACAAGGCCAATATTCAATTACACACTTGAAATAGTTTTATACAGTTCTTTTAGGCACCTACTTCCGTATGTAGAAACCAATAGAGCTACACAAGAAAATAATTGATAAACCCAATCACTTTGAATTCGATATGCACCCGTCTTTCCAGTCCATAAATGTACCCACAATGCTCCAGTCAATAAAACACACATTTTCCTGGCAAACTAGCCATAAATTCCAAACAAGATTGCAAATTAAACAAAGATTTAAACATGCGTAATTCTCTACTTGGTTCTTCAGAAAATGCAAGAAAAACAAAAGAATCTTAAACCTGGATTTTACATCATTCAACGGAGCCTAATAGAAATATTCGGCATAAATTGAAATTTCCTCCAATTTTCAGGGCAACCAAACAGATCAAAAGTGAAAATACTAAGGACCAACGAACCTTGAACCAAGCTCTGAACTTCACCGAAATCGGCATCGCAACTTGATTGAAGAGCACTAGAATGTTCTAGACACTGCGTCAGGCTGTCGATGTCCCTCTTGCCCCGGAGACATTCAACGAGATCGTCGCTGTAAGAAATCAGCTTCTCGACATCAACACTTTGAGAAAAATCGCCCATTTAATCTTGACCGTCCTCTGCAACCATATAGGGTTTTTAAATCAACGTATAATATAATAGTGATCGCCTTCAACGAGTCTAGGGTTTGCTCATCGAGAAATGATGAAGCAGAATTTATAGATTCATAGGTGAAAAAACCCACCTTGAGTATGATGCGGCAGTGGTGGCCGTGGAAGAAGATGGCGGCGCTGCACCTGGACTTCACACGGACGGGGCAACAGAGGTGGGTATGGAGGAGGGTATGACCGTGGGCGATTTTCAGATGAGAAAATATGTGGGAAAGAGAGGGGAAGAGGAGAAGGAGTGCGGGAAATGGAGTTGATGAGAAGAGAGAGGAAGGTAGATATCGTGAGAGAGATCTAAGAGAGGGAACAAGAACTGATTTCTTTGGTGTATATTTTCTCAAGAAAGCGAAGCTAATGAGAGGGAAAAACACGTTCAAGATGAATTTGAGTTTTCGGCTCCTATAGAGTGATTCTTGGGACCAAAACGACGACGTTTTCCCCTCCATTCCAAGGCCAGATATTGGCTCTCAAAAATTATACAAATTTGAAATATCTTACTTTCATCTTATAAATATCTTATGGTTAAAATTAAATTAATTAATTAATTAAAGAAAAACTTCATAAATTTAAAAATTAAATAACTAAACAAAATAAGATTTGAATTTTAAAAAATTTATAAATTATAAATTAAAATTATGCAAATTAGTATTTTGAAAGTAGAATTTTGTGTATTTAAAATTTTAAATAGATTAAAACTAATATTTTACACATTTAAAATAAATAAGTTATAATTATTTAACAAATTAACATTGACATCTTTTGCTACGTGTTTAATGAATTATTATCACTTCATCAAGTTATTCATATAATATTGACTCAACTCATCTATTTATCAAGGTTATATTTGGCTTTCAGAAAGTACGACAAAAAAATCAAATAAAAAAATATAAAAGAAAATAATAATAAAATAATAAATTATCTTTATATACAATTTTAAATATTTCTCTCTTGTTTGACCTCTTTTATATAATTATTAAATAATTTTTAAATATATATAAATTTTTAATTAATTTTTATTATATTTGATATTTTTTAATAGTAAAAACAGGGTTTGACTTAAAACCCTATCTTTTTTCAAATGGATAGAATCTCTATCAAAGGGCAACCTTGGGCAAATTAAGATAATGATGGGAGAGAAAATAACAAGTATTTCTTGTCATGTTTGTTAAAAATACGAAAAGCACAACCAACACCAACTACGTAATGCTTACTAAAACCGTTATAAAACACAAATTTTGAGAAATTTTTCTCATATTTTAAGAATAATTTTTATTTTATAATTTGGAATATTCTCAACTTGATCAAATGTTTCCTAATATTTCTTTAAAATAATCATTATATATAATAAATTGTTTTCAATCATTTTTATATTTATATAATTATTTTTTGAAACAACTAAAAAATAAAAATAATTAAAATATATTATAAAAAATCATTATATTTTCATTAAGATTATGTTTGATTTCTAGAAAGTATTAAAGAAAGAAAAAAAAATCTTAAAAAAATATTTGATTTTTTTATAAAAATATAAAAGAAAATCAAATATAATTAAAATTAATTAGAAATTTTTTATATTTTAAATTATTTAATCTTTAAATAATAGAGGAAAATCATATGAAAATAATTTATTAATTTTAAATCTTTTTTATTTTCTTTTATTTCATTTTTCCTCCTTTTTTTTATTTTTTTATTTTCTCTCAAATGTTCCGAAAACCAAACATAGCCTAAAAATGTTCAAAAAAATTTTTAATCAAAAATTGTCAAATATGTTTTAGAATTTGGAAAACAGTGTATTCATTTTTAAGAACAAAAAATATATATTTTAAAAAAACTGTTCCTAAATCAACTCTTATTTTTATCAAGTATGTCTAGCTCATTTTTTTGACATTGTTACAAATGCTATTTATAAAGCAAAAATAAATGAATAAATATAAGGTAATTAGAAATTGAATAATTAAATAGACAAATGATATGAAGCTTTTCAATTTATCAAATAAATAAATAGGAAAATAAAAAATAATTATAATAATAAACAAGGCAATAGAAGGGAAAGAGTTGGTGCCATGGCTGTGAGACTAGCCCACTATGGTTTTTTCTTTTTTCCTTTTTCTTTTTCCCTTTAAAGAAACGAAGGAAGAAGAATGAAAGCTTTGAAATTGGGTGAAGGATTAGTTTGAATTAATCCCCATTAATTCAGAATTAAATAACATTAATTAATATTTATTTAAGATTAATTATAAATCATTCAAAGTAATTATAATTAATTGAAAATTAATGAACTTAGTTAAAAATCAATTAAGATTTAATTATAGATGACTATCCAAAGTAATTAAGATTGGCTTATGTTAATTTAAAATTTTTCAAAATATGAAAATGTCATTGTAATTGAATGGTGAATACAATTTTCGAGATCAATTTTCAAAATTCATTTTTTTAGAATAGTTTTTAAAAATAGATTTCAATTATTTTTAGAAATAAAATTCTTTTTGTGAATTCTAATGTGATAAATATTTCTATTAAAAATTTTCAAGGTATTCTTTATATTTTCAGAATATTTTATTGATATTAACTTAAAACACTTCAATTTTATTCCAAAAAATAACTTATTTTTAAATTAAATTCTCTAAATAAATAAAAAAAAAATTGTGTCAAAATTTTGTCAATTCAAAAGAACATAAAACCAAAATCATGAACAATTTACAAACAAACGTACATCACTACTTTGAGGATCAAAATTAACTACATGGCTCATGAAAAGTTGGTTTTCTCTTGGAGATATGCCTAAGGAAATGGAAAACTTTGTTCTGTACAGGGATAAGGAATAGGGGATGAAAATGAATATTTTGTTTCTATTCCTATTTTTTGGTGAATGGGAATGAATTTGGGCTATGTTTAGTTGACGGGATAAGATAAAATATGTATATCCTAAAATATGTATATGTAGACCCCTTTTGGATAGACACCCCGATAAGTAAATTTTTTTCTATTTTTTGGAGGAGTGTGGGATGGCTACTAGTTGCATGTTGAGACGCATGGCGAAGCACATCACCAGCTCACCATGGTGGTGGTTGGGATAGAGACTTGCTGAGTGGATGGGGAACAGGAGTCGGCAGAAACTTGCATGAAAATAAAGAAAAATAGGACAAGAGAACGAGCAACGGATGGAGGGGGGAAGGCAGTTGGATGGAGAATGAGAAAAAAAAAAAAAAAAAAAAAAACAAGGGAAAGGGATTTTTTTTGGGGATTGAAAATGTGGCTTTCACCAGGTGGAGGTTTAAAGAGAATGTGAGAAAAAATGGAAGCAAAAAAAACGGAGGAGTACCAGAGAGCTGGAGAAAGAGGATTGTAAGGCAACTGGGGGGAGAAGGGAGTTGTTGGAATGAAGGAAGTGGCAGGAAAAAAAAAAAAAAAAATCTTTGAAGGGATTCAAAAGGAGAAAACAAACAAAGGGCTAGGGGGAACAAATTTTGGGAGAACAAAAAAAACACTAGTTTGGAAAGGGGGCGGAGAAACAGTAAGAAACGGGAGGACTTGCTCAGGGACTTCGACGGTCCTCTGTCTCAAGTTATTGCAAAACTCCAATTCTTAAGTTTAATTTTTAAAACTCCAATTTTTTAATTAATTTTCAAAACCCTGATTTCTTTCTAAATTAATTTTCAAAACTCTAATTCTTAAACCTAATTTTCGAAACTCCAATTTTCAAAATTCCAATTTATTTCAAATTAATTTTCAAAACTTCAATTATTAAATTTAATTTTTAAAACTCCAATTTTCAATTAATTTTCAAAATTTCAATTTCTTCCAAATTTAATTTCCGAAATTCCAATTTCTTTCAAATTTAATATCCATTTTGTTTTAATTTAATTTTCAAAACTACCATTTTCAATTTTTAAAAAAAAAATTCAATTTTTAAATTTAATTTTCGAGACTTCAATTTTAAAATAAATTTCAAATCTGTAGTTTTCTTTCAAATAATTTTAATCCCACTCTAGTTTTCAAATATTTTCTAATTTTACCACTTTTCATCATTCATTAGGGTTTTAAGTCACTAAAAATCTCATTTTTAAATAAACTTGCAACATTTTCTTTCAGGTAAGCACTTTCACAAATTTTCTTTGATTTTAAAATAATTTTTCTCTTTCCTTGATTTTTAATAAGCATGAATGCAATTTTTATAATTCCAAAATAATGAAATTTATAAGATTAATTCATGCAAAATCAATTGGGCTTTGGTGGGGGCCCTACATATGATCTCTTCTGATTGTCAACTGCTATACTTAATGAATATCGCTTAATCTTTGTCTTACTCTTTGATATGCATGTGATAATTTTATACTTGAGTTAACCTTATGTCCATGATAGCGCACTATTACTTGCTGTTAAGGTGCGATCTCGCTCTCACTTTGCTTATTTTTATGCATGATTCATTTCATTATTTGATCATTTCATTGGAATCCATTGATTTCCTTATCAATTGTCACGTGTGCTTCACCTTATTTACTAGAGACCAATTTTTAAGGTCAGTTTCAGTTTTTAGGACCGCACCTATATCGATCAGTCATTGACTTATCAGTTCGGGTTTGAGTTTTCAGGATCACACTTATATCAATCGGTCATCTTCCTATCAGTTTGTGTTTAGTTCGAGTTTGGGACTGCACCTATATCGATCGGTCATCTTCATGTCAACTTGTGTTCATTTTGAGTTGGGGTGGTCGATCAGTCATCGTTTTGTCAGTTTCAATTTCAGTTTCGGGACCACACATATATCAATTGATCATCTTCCTATTAGTTTATATTCAGTTCGAGTCAGGGCCGCACCTATATCGATCGATCATCTTCCTATCAGTTTATATTCAGTTCAAGTTGGGATCACACCTATATCGATCGGTCATCGTCTTGTCAGTTTCAGTTTTTGGGACCGCACCTATATCGATCGGTCATCGTCTTGTCAGTTTCAGTTTTGGGATCGCACTTATATCAATCAGTCATCTTCATGTTAGTTTGTGTTCAGTTTGAGTTGGAACTGCACCTATATCGATTGATCATTGTCTTGTCAGTTCGGGTTTGAGCTTTCGAGACCGTACCTATATTGATTGGTCATTTTCATATCAGTTTGTGTTCAGTTTGAGTTGGGATCGCACCTATATCGATCGATCATCGTCTTATCAGTTTGAGTTTTAGTTTTTGAGACCACACCTATATTAATTGGTCATCTTCCTATCAGTTTGTGTTCAGTTCGAGTTGGGACCGCACCTATATCGATCAATTATTCATCTTCTTGTTAGTTCAGTTAGAGTTTGGGACCACACCTATATCGATTGGTCATTTATCTTGTCAGTTTGTGTTTAGTTTGAGTTGGGACTGCACCTATATTGATCAGTCATCTTCTTGTCAGTTTAGTTAAAGTTCGGGACCTCACCTATATCGATCAGTCATTGTCATGTTAGTTCAATTTTCGTTTTAGGGTCTCACCTATATCGATCGGTCATTGTCATTGTCATGTCAGTTCAGTTTGAGTTTTCAGGACCACACCTATATCAATCAGTCATTCACCTTGTGTTCAGTTTGAGTTTTAGGACCGCACCCTATATCGATCGGTCATTGTCATGTCAGTTCAGTTTGAGTTTTAGAACCACACCTATATCGATCGGTCATTCACTTTGTGTTCAGTTTGAGTTTTAGGACCGCACTATATCGATCGATCATTCACATTGTGTTTAGTTTGAGGTTTCGGGACCGCACCTATATCGATCGGTCATTCACCTTGTGTTCAGCTTGAGTTTTAGGACCGCACTATATCGATTGGTCATTCACATTGTGTTCAGTTTGAGGTTTCGAGACCACACCTATATCGATCGGTCATTCACCTTGTGTTCAGTTTGAGTTTGAGTTTTAGGACCGCACTATATCGATCGGTCATTCACATTGTGTTCAGTTTGAGGTTTCGGGACCACACCTATATCGATCGGTCATTCACCTTGTATTCAGTTTGAGTTTGAGTTTTAAGACCGCACTATATCGATCGGTCATTCACGTTGTGTTCAGTTTAAGTTTTAGGGTCGCACTCATATCAATCGGTCATTTTTCTATTAGTTTGTATTCAGTTCGAGTTAAGGTCGCACCTATATCGATTGGTCATTCATCTTGTCAGTTTAGTTTTCAGGACCACACCTATATCGATTAGTCATCTTCTTATCAGTTTAGTTAGAGTTCGGGACCGCACCTATATCGATCAGTTATCTTCCATGTTAGTATGAGTTTGAGTTTTCAACGTAGATCGCACCTATACAACCAGTCACACCTTTGTCAGTTTAGTCTTATCTTCAGCGTAGAGGTCACATCTTTGTCATTTTCCTTGATTTTAGGTGATTTCGGTCATTGTGACCGTGTCCCATCATTTCTTTTATGTTTTAAGTGCTTTCAGTTATGGCGACCGCATCCCCTCTATTTTAAGTGTTTTCAGTCATGGCGACCGCGCCAGACTTTTTCCTTTGGTTTGGTGATTCTGGTCATTACGACCGCGTCCCATCTTTTCTTTTAGATTTAGGTGACTCTAGTATTTGCACACTTTGTGCTCACAACTTCATATTCCATCCTATTTCGTATAGTAGATGTGTGGTTTCTCCCTTTATATGTGTTTATTTCTATGCTCTTAGGTGGTTCGACTGCTACTCAGCTTTGATATCGATCTTCGAGTCACTTTTGGAGACATCTTAGACGGAGTCTGGATCCATAGTGCAGCTTTAGAGGCACTTTGAGAGCAACCCTTCTCCTAGGATTTTAGAGCCTCTTTTGCTCCTTTATTGGTTTGAGCAAGTTTGTATTTTACTTGTGTACCTTTAGCGGTCTTTCTTTGTCTTCGGTAGAGTTCAGTTCATTTCACTCACTATTCACACTTTCTTTTTACTCTAGTGTTCATATTTCCTTATACTCGTGGACTCTACCAAAGAGGGGCATATTTGTAGACCCCTTTTGGCTCTAGCTCGACACCTTGATGAGTAAATTTTTTTCTATTTTTTGGAGAAGTGTGGGATGGCTATTAGCTGCATGTTGAGATGCGTGACGAAGCACGTCACCAACTCACCATGGTGGTGGTTGGGATAACGACTTGCTAAGTGGATGGGGAACAAGAGTCAATAGAAGCTTGCATGAAAAGAAAAAGAAATAGGACAAGAGAACGAGCAACGGTTGGAGGAGGGAAGACAACTGGGTGGAGAATGAGAAAAAAAAACAGGGGAAGGGGATTTTTTCAGGATTGAAAAGGTGGCTTTCACTAGGTAGAGGTTTAGAGAGAATGTGAGAAAAAATGGAAGCAAAAAAAAAAAAAAAAAAAAGGAGTACAAGAGAGTTGGAAAGATGGTGGTGAGTCTGCCGATATCCCGAGATGGGCAAGAAACAGAGAAGGTTTTTTTGGGCGAGAAAATTAGAGAGCTGGAGAAAGAGAACTGTAAGGCAGTTAGGGGGAGTGGGATGAAGGAAGTGGCAGAAAAAAAAAAAAAAAAAAAAAAAACAAGTCTTTGAAGGGGTTCAAAATGAGGAAAAAAAAACAGAGGATTGGGGGGAGCAGATTTTGGGAGAGCAAAAAAAAAAAAAAAAAAAGGTTTGGAAGGGGAGTAGAGAAACAGTAAGAAACGGGGGGACTTACTCAAGGACTCCGGCGGTCCTCTGTCTCATGATATTGGAAGGTAGTGTTTATGGTTTTCTTTCTATTTGGTTTTCATTTCTGTTGTCTCTGGTTTTGATGAAGGAATCTGTGAAATTATTTGTGTTGTTATGAGGTTTATGGAATTGGACCATATGATTCATGATTCCTAGTATAAAACCCAACTCCTTGCACTTTTCATTTTCATTTCTTTTTAGAACTATGGGTTTCTGGTTTGCTTGGAAAGTTGTATATACTGCAATATGGGTGGTTGTTGTTCCATTGTTCATAGAGTTGCTGGGTTTTTCCACCTAGAAATGGCACAGCTGAGACTATGGGCATAACTTAGAATGGAAAATTCAACTAAATGATGGGTCTCAGCACTATCATCTCATTTCCATTCTTCCCATTCTCTCATGTAGCCACCAAACCCATTTTTTTCTCACTATTTTCTCCACTTAAACTGCTTCCAATTCTCTTTCACGCGTGTGCAGCCCACATTTCCATTTTAATTCTTCATTTTTTTTTATATTAAAGTTTAATTTTCCAAAATTCCCACTTTTAAATTTAATCTTCAAATAATTTTCCAAATTTAAAATATTTAAAACTTCCATTTTTAAATAATTTCCCAAAATTTTGATTTTTAAATTCATTTTTTTTAAAAAAAAAAATCATTCTTAAACAATTCTTCAAAATTAATTTTCAAAAATCTAATTCTTAAATTTAATTTTTTTAAAAAAAAAAAAACTCTAATTTTCAAAACTCGAATTCTTAAGTTTAATTTTTAAAACTCCAATTTTTTAATTAATTTTCAAAACTCCGATTTCTTTCTAAATTAATTTTCAAAAATCAAATTCTTAAAACTAATTTTCGAAACTCCAATTCTCAATTAATTTTCAAAATTCAAATTTCTTTCAAATTAATTTTCAAAACTCCTATTCGTAAATTTAGTTTTTAAAACTCCAAATTTCAAAATTCCAATTTCTTTCAAATTTAATTTTCAAAACTCCAATTCTTAAATTTAATTTTCAAAACTCCAATTCTCAAATGATTTTCAAAATTTCAATTTCTTCCAAATTTAATTTCCAAAATTTCAATTTCTTCTAAATTTAATTTCTGAAATTCCAATTTCTTTCAAATTTAATTTTCAAAATTCTAGTTTTTTAAAATTTAATTTTCAAAACTACCATTTTCAAATTTTTTAAAAAAATTTCAATTTTTAAATTTAATTTTTGAGAGTTCAATTTTAAAATAAATTTCAAAACTGTAGTTTTCTTTCAAATAATTTTAATCCCACTCTAGTTTTCAAATATTTTCTAATTTTACCACTTTTCATCCTTCATTAGGGTTTTAAGTCACTAAAAATCTCGTTTTTAAATAAACTTGCAACATTTCCTTTCAGGTAAGCACTTTCGCAAATTTATTTAATTTTAAAATAATTTTTAGCTTTCCTTGATTTTTAATAAGCATGAATGCAATTTTCATAATTTCAAAATAATGGAATTTATAAGATTAATTCATGCAAAATCAATTGGGCTTTGGTGGGGGCCCTACATATGATCTCTTCTAATTGTCAACTGTTATGCTTAATGAATATTACTTAATCTTTGTCTTACTCTTTGATATGCATGTGATAATTTTATACTTGAGCTAACCTTGTTTCCATGATAGCACACTATTACTTGCAGCTAAGGTGCGATCTCACTTTCACTTTGCTTATTCTTATACATGATTCATTTTATTATTTGATCATTTCATTGGAATCCATTGATTTCCTTATCAATTGTCACACTTGCTTCACTTTATTTAATAGAGACTTATTTTTAAGGGCTTAGAGGGGTGTTATGGTCTTTACCGTACCTTCCCAATAAGTAACCTAACCCCCCAAACCCAGACTTTGGTTTTTCACATACCATCTTTTCCAAATAAAGAGTTACACTTAATGTTTTCTTTCTTATTTTGTTTTTCTTTAAAAAAAATAAAACAAAAATAAGTAGCAACTCCAAATCTTTTCTAAAAATCATATTTTTCATCAAATAAATAAAAAAAACAAGTTTCGTCGTCGAGTGGGAATGCATCAAGCAAAATGCGGGGTCTATAGTATATCCTAAGATATGTATATAGTAGGATATCATATTTCATTGGATAAGATATATATAATCTAGGATATGATTTCCAATGGGATATGATATATTTAGATACTCATATCTTATGGACATAATATTTTAAAGTAGTATTTTCAATGAGATATGTTATATTATATTTATATTTAATTTATGAAATAAATAAAAATAATATAAAATATATATTATTTTCAATATTTAAAATAAAAACTATATCACGTTCAAATATTTTTTATTTACAAAAAATGAAAATTTTGTTATATTTTACAATATTCATTATTAAAATATTTAAACTTTACAAATGAATTTTTTTATATTATGTTATTTGATATATAAAAATAATTTATATATATTATATATTAATATTATTTTATAGATATTTTTTTTAGTTTTTCTTTTTTAATCATAAAATTAATTTATAATAAAAAATTATTTTATAAAATGAGTATATTAAAAAACAAAAAATTGATTAAAAAAATGAATTTTTGATACATGAGATATGTATATATCATATTTTACCATGGGATAAAGGATTAACATATCCCATGTGAAATGGATGAAAATAACATATCCCATGTGAAAGGGATGAAAAAAATGGGTGGATAATATATCACACCACTTATCTTATCCTATGTTCGGTTGAACATAGAATATGATAAGTGATGGGATAAGTTATCCTATCAATGCTATATCCAATCAACCAAACATGGTCTTGATTCAATTTATAGTATTTGGATGAACCTATGAATTCAAGATTGGAATGATTATTTGTTTCAATTATAATGTTGGTTAATAATTTAAATGAGAATGAAAAATAAATAAATTGATCATAATACCCTTACATATAATTTAAAATAATTTTTTTATTTTCATTTTAAAAAAATTGAGAGTTTTTTTTTTGTTACTAAGTAATAAGACTAAAAAAATAGTTTTATTACGAAATGAAGTGACATCGGGGTTTGATGAATGAAATTCAATTGTAAAATAATAATTTTAAACTATTTTATATTTTCTTATAGGATGAATGAATCAAAATCTCATCTGCTTGTGATGAATTGAAATCCCACTTATAAGTCATTTAATTTATGCCAAAATCATTTTTTATTCAATTCCCACCATAAAATTTATCTAAACATAGGAATTAGGGAAAAAATGAATAAGATATTTATTCTCACTCCTCATCCTATGTACCAAACACCCTTATAAAAAGAGCATGTTGGACTCTCCGTTTTGTTACATGAAAAAATGTAATTCTTAAAAAAAGAATTTATATATGGTTTTGTGGGATAGAATTAAAAAAGAAAAATATTTTTTTGTTTAACAATAAAAAATTAAAAAAACATAATATTTTTGTAAAATATTTTTAATTATTTTCAATGATTTTTATTTAAAATTTTAAAGTATTTAAAAAGTAATTATACAAATATAAAAAAATGATTAACAATAAAACACTACATCTAATAGTTATTTTTATAAATATTTTTTTTTAAAAGTTAAAAACATTTTAATTTTATAAACAAATTTTTATCTTGCAAAATATTAATTCAAAATTAATTTTAGAACTATTTTTAAACTTCTTACCATTCAATGGTTATGCTTTCTATACTATGAGTGGAGTTCGTGGGTAGGGGTATAAGCAAAACTGAAAAAGCCGATAAGTTGATCCAAATCAACCAAAATCGATCATATTTGTTCAATTTTCAAAAATAAAAAAAGTTGATTCGGTTTGAGAATTTTGAAAACCGATCTTGTCGGTTCGGTTTTCAATTTTCTTGTCTCCAAAGCGATATTCTAAAACTTATATATAATTGTTTGATATTTGACATTGTTTTTATATTATGATCAAATTTATTCTAAATGCATTTAATATATTTTTAACATCAAATCCAATTTAGTTTCAATTAATTTTAAAAACAAACTAGACTTAGTACCTAATATAAACTCAAATTAATAGAATTTGGCTCAAAACAAACACAAATTTAAAACTAGATTTAGAACTAAAAAAAGTTAAATAAATTAGGTCAAAATCGATCCAAACCAACCTTAAAAGGTTTGATTAGTTCAATTTTTTCACTTCAAATCTGGTCATTTTGATTTTTTTTTCATATATAAAATTAATCCTATCGATGCAATTCATTTTTTATCCAAAAATCGACCTTATTTACACCCCTATCCATGGAGTGGCAAGTCACTGTATGATGGGAGCGTCTAGCATTAGTTGAAAAAAAAAGTTTTACTTTTAAAAAATGTATTCTGAATGTGTTGGAGGCAACTTGGACGGGAGGCAGCGTGAAAACCCAACCAACCTTCCGAGAAGCTTGGTGGGGGGAAAAGGCAGACGTACTGCCCAATAGGGCTAGCGAGGAATTGATATCTTATGTACTTTGGTTTCACAGGAGATGCCTCCTGACTCTTTTGATTTTTGATTTTTTTTTGGTTTTATTCATGCATCATAATTGGTAAGACGAAGCAACACGACAAGTTGCCTTTTCCAAGTTGGTAATTTTGTTTTATGCCTCCCATATTTTCTTGTTTTTTTTTAATTAAAAAATGAAAATAAAATTGAAGTTAAAATCAAAATTATAATGTTAAAGAATAATATTAGTATTATAAAAAATTTATTAAATATAAAAGTTTTTTTATATAAATTATTAAAAAAAACAAAATTTTCTTAACTTCCCTATTGTTTTAAAAAAAAAATATAATTTTTTAACAAAATATGTACATAGGTTTTATCAAAATTTAAAAATAAAAAAATAAACTTTTTTCCCCCAAATATCAAATAATATTTCATAATGTTTTTTTTTTTAATAAAATAAAAACTTTTATCCCAAATTTCTTCTAATAAGCTTTTTTTTTTCTTTGTTTATTATAAGGCATGGTTTCTTTTTTAATCTTTTGTATTAATTGATAAAAAATGTTTCTTGACAAAAGAAAATTGCTATTTATGAATTTTTTATTCTATTATTATTATTATTATTATTATTATTTAATGTTTATGTTGTATGAATGATATTTTCTTTTTAAAAAATATTGTTTCATTATTTAATGCCAAGTCATGCTATTTTGAAACAATTGATATGGGAAATATGAGTAAAAGTTATGATTTTTTTTTTTAAAGTACATTATAAAATTAAACTTATTCAAATTGATAAATGAGGAAATTGAAGTTTATTTATGAACTTTTATTTACTCGAGTTAAATATAAGTATTAAATGAATGATATTTATAAAGCTTATAAAAATACTTCTCATCCTTTACATAAAGATCATCCGAACAAAAAAAAACCCCTCCTCAAGTTCCTTCTCTTATTCTCTTAATTCTCTTTTATATGCTTTACTTTGTTCATTTAAATTATGTTATATATAAATTGAAGTTACAAGAAAATTATTACAAAATTAATTCTTATAATCAAAAGTTATTTAGAAATAATTTTATATTTAATTATAGTTAAAAGTTATACTAATATTATTAATCTAAAACTTATATAAAATCAATTTTAATATGGTTTTCAATTTTTATAATTGATTCTAATAATATTATTTTATTATACACGAAATGAAGGTATGATCAAGGAAATAAATCAAGCATTCCTGTAGAATTGTGTGAAAGCATTGTATTGATTTTTCTTTGTCATCATTTTCATGAAGGTTTAAAAAAATGAATATCAGTAAAAATTCTTTTACTTTATAAAGTTGTTTGAAGGGGATATATGACCATTAAAAAACCATGATTCTCTTAAAAGCTTGATATGATTAGATATATCCAAGGTTATAAGATTTGATATGATTAGATACATCCAAGGTTGTAAGATTTAAAAACTGTCAATGAACAACTCTACATTGTTCAAAGTCAATTCTTAATTAAAGCTACGTGGAGAAAAAAAATCATAGAAGAAGGCATGTTACAAAAAACTTTTACTCAATTTCATGCCTTAAATGTGCTCCTACAACAACAATATTGAGAGCATAAATTTTATAAAAATACTTTGAATTAATATAATGTCTTCTTATTGTTGAATAAAATAATAAACTTTTAATAAGAAATCATCAATCTCGTCTAACTAATTTTAAATATTACTTGAAATGAAAGTAATATCATCCCATAATCATGAATGCGGGATGAGAATGTGATCATGGTCATAGAAGGATTTTTTATACCATGATGCTCATTTAGTCATTCCTCAAATTCCCACAAAAAAAAAAAAGTTTTAGTGCACCACCAAAAGTAGAGCAATACTAAGGTAACATAAGAAAATGAGAAGTGTTCATAAGATAAATATCTCAAAAACCATGAGAATAATTGCTATAGATGTGTCACGAAAGAGTATTGTTCGCATACCTATTAAATGCCTAAACATTTTGTTAACCTTTACCAATCAACAATGAAAGTAAAAGGAAAAAAGATAGAGATGAAATTCACCGATGGTGATGAATTAAATTGAACCTACAATGACATTGTTTTCTTTTAAGATCCTAATGAAAAATTGACAATTTAATTAATGATGAAAATAATTGCATTAATTGATGTCATTTTACATCTTGTTATTTTAATTATTATATTATTATGTCTTATGTTTACAACTTGTTATTACATTTAATATATCATTATTTACTTTATGTCTTTTGTTTTTTTTTTTAACTCAAATATTAATTATATCTAAAATCTATGTGTTATTGGGTCTCAAGATGAATGAGGATGATATATGTTTCGTAAACTATGCAACCCTACGCACAATTCTTTGAAAGAAAATATACATCTATAATTTTATGTCAACAAAAGCTAATATAAGTACCATATTTGGTACTATAAACTTGATTGAAGGTTTCAATTGAGCAAACATTATGCTACCAAATGAAACTATATTCCATATAAATAATGCTTTATATAATAGCAAATTTAGAAAAGAAATTTGCTTAATTTTAAAGATATGCGTAGAAAAAAAAAATCATATTAAAACTATAAATAAGGGTAATGTATAATATTTTTACATTACTTTATTATTTATAGCCAAAAGCATATTATGGAAAATTTCTCAACTTTTTGCTTTGTATTATATCATACACCCATAAAGCCCATCGAGTCATATGTTATTGTAAATTGGAAGTTAAACGATAATTTTATTTTTTTATTCTTTGACATGATAGACTAAGTTACTTGGGGTCTTCGATGAGGCATCGAATAATAGAACACTCACATGAATATCCATTAAAGAACCAAAAGATGAATTTTACCTAATGAATATTCATGTGCTACTTGCTCACAATGCAAATTAATAATTAGACTATCGTTTGCTAATCATATTTGAGTCACCAATCTTTTTAAAAGTAATACATAGGGGTATTTATCAGCATATCCATTCACTCAATGGACTATTCTATTATTTTATGATCTTAATACATTTCTCTATTAGGTGGTCACATGTCTTTCTCATTTTTACATGTAATATTGTTTTTATTAGACTCCTTGCACAAAGTTGCAAACACAATTTATAGATTTTTCGATGAAGACAATATATCTTGATAATGCTTGCAAATTTATTTCTCAAATATTCATTGATCATTACATATTAGTTAGGAATATGATTGATATTAAACATTGTGTTACTCATATTCATATTTAAAATGGCTTGACAAAATTCTTCATTAAATTCTTTCAATTAATTGTTCAACCATTACTAAAGAAAATCAAGTTATTTACTTTTGTAGGAGGACATGCTGTTATGGATACTATAACTTTAGTTCGTAACCGACCTACAACTTATCATAATTATTTCACTTTCACAACTTGTGTTTGAAAATAATCAAACGTCTCTCACTTAGTTATTATTACCTTAAAAAAGAGTTGCTATATCTTGAAAATTGGATTTGTTGATTTGGAATCACAGACAAGTTGATATAAGATGGTGAATCGATTTTTTTTTTCTACCTAACTTTATATTTGTGAGTGCCTTCTATAAGGATAATGACTGATGAATAAAAAACTATTAATTGCTATTTTTTTTATCCACGTGTCTAGCAAAAATTGAAACTTAGGTAAGTTATTAAAAAACTAATTATTATATATAAAAATAATGTATCTCATTTAGTTGCTTCATGCTTACTAGAAGTCTATATCCAATTATTTCAATTTTCTTCAAGACTTGAACTATAAGAATCATATGTACCAAGTATAATTAAAATCAAAGTTGTAATTAAAGAATAATTTGTTTTTAGGAATTAGTATTTTTTATTTTTTTTGGCGCCAAGTGTCCAAGACTACCTTAATCCATCTCCACTACTCCTGGTTCTAGATTCTTCTGCACCCAAGAAAGACCATCTTAATTCTCGGCCAGAGTGCAGCAGCCCCTGTAACCAAACAGCCTCTGGAAGCACTACCAGGCACCAACATCATCTGAAGGTTCCTCCTTTTTCGGTCCACACCATCATTCTCTCTCCTCTCGCCTCTCTCTGGAAAAGAGAGATGAACCGACCGGAACACCGAATTATAGCTCATAACCGTGAAACCCTAACAACCTGAAAATAAATTCCCCAGATTCTCTTCTTGCCTCCCTTTCCATCCCATTCTTTTCTTCTTCACTGTTCTCATCGGTGCGTTCACTTTGCTTCTTTATTCATTATTCTTTGCTTTTTCACTGGTTTTTCTCCCAAACCAAATTGAAAGTTAAGGTTAAGGTTTTCGATTTGAGTATTGGATGTTTTTACTTTTATTTTTTATTTTCTTTGTTTTGTGTTTTTTGGTGATGGAAATGGAAATCAAACTGGTTTTGAGCAGTTCATTGCACTATATGCTTCCTAGAAAGAGAGCTGTTGGAGGAGAGGCAGTGGTAGCAGAAGAAGAAGAAGACAACTGCAGCGCCGGATCTTTGAAGAAGCCTCGGATCTCGACGGCGACCACCGGTACGACCGAAACCACGGGGAACGTCAACAGCAACAGCAGCATCGGCAACAACAACAGCAACCACAGCAGAGGCGACGCTAAACCGCCGATTATGGCGCTGGGCGAAGGGAACCCTCCTGATATCGATGAGGATCTGCATAGCCGCCAGCTCGCGGTGTACGGCCGTGAGACGATGCGGCGGCTCTTTGCTTCGAACGTTCTCATTTCTGGAATGCAGGGCCTGGGTGCCGAGATTGGTACGTGTGGATTTGGATCTTTTGTTGTTGAGCTGGTTTATGGCTTGGATGGTGAATGGACGAGATAGTTTGATCTCTTATTAATTGTTGCATTAATAGTAGGTGATTGGATAGAAATGTTAATTTTTCTTGCTGTTTATTGCAATCAGTCTTTCATTTCTAAGAAAACCGAGGAAAAGAAACGGAAACAGAATATAAAGCCTTAACCTATTTGGTAATTTTTTCAGAAAATAGTTTCCCGTCGACAACCGGTTTTTCTGTTATTAAAAATAGAAATTCTTAAATATGGAACATCTTTTAGTTGTTTTAAAAAATAATTATATAAATACGAAGAATGATTAAGAATAAAATACCAAATCTAAAAGTTATTTTTAAAATATATTTAAAAGCATAGAAAACATGTGAATAACATTTCATATTCTCTCTAGGAAGTGTTTTCAAAAACGGTTTTTGAGAACAATTTTTGAAAAATGTTCTTTCATGTTTGTAAAATGAAAGTTTTGTTTAGGAAGTTGAATGTTTTGAACTTGTTTTCTATATTTTTAAATATGTTTTAAAAATAACTTTTATATGTAGTGCATTATTTTTAATTATTCTTTATATTTATATATATATTTTTATAACACTCCTCTAAAAACAAGTGAAAACGATTGAAAACAACCAAAACATATTCTCTAAAAACACCTTATTTTCTGTTTTTAAGAACAAAAAATTGTTTTTTTATTTTCTGTTGTCAAACAAGTTTTTCCTATTTTTGTTTGATTTGAAGAATAGAAAACTGTTTTTAAAAACAGTTACAGAATAGGCCCTTCTGTTCTACAAAACATTAAAGAATAGCTTTTAAAATATGTTCTCAAAAATTGTTTTTTAGAACTATTTTTGAAAATACTTCCTAAACAGAGCATTAGGGTCTATTTTGGTAGACGAACACGAATCGCTTTCTAGAATAGAGGAAACAAAAATGAAAATGATACTGAAATGTGATATCATGTTCTTGAATACTGTTTTTGAACATGTCTCTTGAAAAACCTGTATTTTAGGAAGCATGAAAGGATCGTGCTTGGACTTTTTAAAACATGCAAGCAATCTACAATTTGAAATCAATACAAAAACAAACATTTTGAGAACAAAAATCATTCTGAAAGGCATTTTTATTTCCATTGTAAATAAGTCCTGAAAATTTCTGTTCTTTAGTTTCTGACAAAACCACAAACAGAACTTGGCCCAAGGCTTTGTTGTGTTGTATAGTTTGTCTCACTCTGAACCAGAAGAAAGAGTATGCTTTATTTTCCTTCTCCTTTTATTTCTCCCCTGTTTTCTCCAGGATGAAAGGAGCATGAATGTAAATGATATTGTTTAAGAATTCTAGATGGTAGCAATTATCACTTTACTGCTGTGCAATGACCTGGAATGTGGGCTTTTGCAGCAAAGAACCTTATTCTTGCTGGTGTAAAATCTGTGACATTGCATGATGAAGGTTCTGTTGAGTTGTGGGACTTGTCCAGCAATTTCATTTTTACTGAGGATGATGTGGGGAAGAACAGGGCACTTGCTTCTGTCCAGAAATTGCAAGAATTGAACAACTCTGTGGTCATTTCTACTTTAACAACTGAATTGACAAAGGAACAACTTTCTGATTTTCAGGTAATGTTATCTTGAAGTCCTGTCTGATTTTGCAGGTATTGTTGTCAGTAAGTTTTAATTTAATAACTTAGCTTGTCTCAGGTATAAAATATTCTCTACTTAATTGGTTCAAGGTTTTAGTTTTCGCTCAACTTGTAAACTAGACTTCTAACTTATGATATAAGTTGCTGATACCAATATGTAGTGGACAATATATTTCAGTAGCAGCTGAGACTTAAAGTTGGGTATTTTTGTATATGTGATTGAATGCAAATTTCTAAATTTGTACACAAACTAGTGAGAGACATTATTGATGATTGTTTTATGTTTAGTTGCCAACAAAATCTTAAGTGTGTTATGAGGTTGCAACTTTTGCTCCTATCCAAATCAGCTTTCACCCTTGGAACAGCTCCCAGGCTTAGAAGCTCACTCCTAATTTGTGGCATTTGAAACTGTTCTTGCGAGGGCTTAGTAATCTTAATGGTGCTGTTAGCCTCTGAGATTACCTGGCGAGTTTTTCTACTTTTTATTTGAACAGAAAAAGGAGTACAATCATTATTTGTACAAAATGCATATTATTTTTATTTGAACGGTAAATGGAGTGTAATCATTATTTGTACAAAATGTGTACAACTTCTGAGTAGAATCATTATGTGTACAAGATGCATGTCTTTCTAAATTCTTAATTGATTCTTATAGGCAAATTCATAATTCTTTATTCAAATCCTGGCAATGCAGGCTGTAGTATTTACTAATATCAGCATAGAGAAAGCAATTGAATTGGATGATTACTGCCATAATCACCAGCCTCCTATCTCTTTCATCAAATCTGAAGTGCGAGGCCTTTTTGGTAGTGTATTTTGTGACTTTGGCCCTGAGTTTACAGTCTTTGATGTTGATGGTGAGGATCCACATACAGGCATAATTGCATCTATTAGCAATGACAACCCTGCCCTTGTGGCATGTGTCGATGACGAGAGGCTTGAGTTTCAGGATGGGGATCTGGTTGTGTTCTCTGAAGTCCAGGGAATGACAGAACTGAATGATGGAAAGCCAAGGAAGGTTAAGAATGCAAGGCCTTACTCATTCTCTCTTGATGAGGATACCACTAATTATGGCGCATATGAGAAAGGTGGTATTGTCACACAGGTGAAGCAACCTAAGGTGTTAAACTTTAAGCCCTTGAAAGAGGCACTCAAGGATCCTGGTGATTTCCTCCAGAGTGACTTCTCCAAGTTTGATCGTTCACCACTCCTTCACTTGGCATTTCAAGCTCTGGATAAGTTTATAATGGAGTTGGGACGCTTCCCTGTTGCTGGATCTGAGGAGGATGCTCAGAAGCTCATATCTTTTGCCTGTAACATCAATGATAGCTCAACAGTTGGGAAGCTTGAAAAGATTGATCAAAAGCTTCTTCATCACTTTACATTTGGTGCTAGAGCTGTGCTAAATCCCATGGCTGCCATGTTTGGTGGTGTTGTTGGACAGGAAGTCGTGAAGGCTTGCTCTGGGAAATTCCATCCACTTTTTCAGGTCAGTTGTGTTTAAAACTGGTTTTTAATGGAGTTGGGCATTGATGTTCTTCAAATAGGTGCTGGTCGAAACTTTGTTCAGTCCTAGCGAGTGAGAGAGGCAGCATGCTCATATAAGCTGTTTGCCACTCAGATTTGGCCTCTTTGAGGGAGTTTTCTATTGGCACACTATTGGCTTTCAAGCTGATTCTAGTTTTGGGTTTTTTTTTTCCTGGATCAGTTATATTTCAGCTTGTGATTACTTATGCTATTTGCCTAACATGTATTTAACTGGTTTTATGTGGACAGTTTTTCTACTTTGATTCAGTTGAGTCCCTTCCTACAGAGCCCCTGGATCCCAGTGACTTGAAGCCCATAAACAGTCGTTATGATGCACAAATTTCGGTGTTTGGAGCCAAACTCCAAAAAAAACTGGAGGATGCAAAAGTGTTTATTGTAGGATCTGGTGCACTAGGTTGTGAGTTTTTGAAGAATGTAGCTTTGATGGGAGTTTGTTGTGGTAACCAGGGGAAGCTAACAATTACTGATGATGATGTCATTGAAAAAAGTAACCTCAGCAGGCAGTTTCTTTTCCGGGACTGGAACATTGGTCAGGCTAAATCAACAGTTGCTGCTTCAGCTGCTGCTTCAATAAACCATCGTCTCCATATTGAAGCATTGCAAAACCGTGCAAGCCCTGAGACAGAGAATGTGTTTGATGACACATTCTGGGAGAATCTGAGTGTTGTCATCAATGCACTAGATAATGTGAACGCTAGACTTTACATTGATCAAAGGTGCTTATATTTCCAGAAACCACTTCTGGAATCTGGAACGCTAGGTGCCAAGTGCAACACTCAGATGGTTATTCCTCATCTGACAGAGAACTATGGTGCGTCAAGGGACCCACCTGAGAAGCAAGCACCTATGTGCACTGTGCATTCATTCCCACACAATATTGACCACTGTTTGACTTGGGCTCGATCTGAGTTTGAGGGTTTGCTTGAGAAGACACCAGCCGAGGTAAATGCATTCCTGCTCAATCCAATTGAGTATGCATTTGCAATGAAGAATGCTGGCGATGCTCAGGCCAGAGACAACTTGGAACGTGTTATTGAGTGCCTTGACAAAGAGAGATGCGAAACATTCCAGGACTGCATAACCTGGGCTCGCCTGAAGTACTGTGCTTAATTATTTCATGTATCCCACTAACTTCATAGTATGATTGTTTTTACCAAGATACTAATGTCATGCTTCTGATGCAACTAGGTTTGAAGACTACTTTGCCAACCGTGTGAAGCAGTTGACATTCACTTTTCCCGAGGATGCTGCTACCAGTAATGGGGCACCATTCTGGTCTGCCCCAAAGCGGTTCCCCCGGCCATTGCAGTTCTCAATTGATGATCCTGGTCAACTTCACTTTGTAATGGCGGCATCCATACTGCGAGCGGAGACATTTGGCATACCGATTCCTGACTGGGTTAAGTCCCCCATGAAGTTTGCTGATGCTGTTAGTAAGGTGATAGTCCCTGATTTCCTTCCCAAGAAAGATGTTAAGATCGTGACAGATGAGAAAGCAACAAGCCTTTCCACTGCATCGGTTGATGATGCAGCAGTCATCAATGAGTTGATCATGAAGTTAGAAAAATGCCAGAAGAAGCTGCCTCCAGGTTTCAGAATGAATCCTATTCAGTTTGAGAAGGTTCGATTCCTTTATTTTTTCCTTGCTTATTATATGTTTTTATTTATTTATTTATTTTATTTTATCGAAAACAAAAGATGTATTAATTATTGTGAAGAAAACATAAGAAGGATGAGAGATCTTTTCATGAAATACAAACCTGATCAAAAGAACCCAAAATGAATCTCCGCTTTACAAGGAGATTTGCACAAAAGGAACAAAAAAATTTATACAAGTATTACATCTTCAAAAGCTCATCTAGGCTCTTCACCATGTAGGCTTAACCTTAAGGATTACATACTGAAAGCCTACTAAGCTAAATGACACTCAAGGGAATGGGTTTAAAAATGTTAGTACAACAGGGCGAAAAAGAAATAAAGAAATGAAGCAAGTTCCACATCATCTTATACGTCTTCTAACTATTATAAAAAATCCTAACATTCCTCTCTCTCCACACAATCCACCTCAAAGTGAGACAAACAATCTTCTAAAGAGTCTTGCTTCTAGTAGAGTCCTCAAAACACATAAAAGAAATAACCATCATATCGCAAACACTCCTTGGTTGAACCTGCACTATCCCACAACCAGTGAGAATAACTTGTACCATAGCCCCAAAGTAATTGGACAATGTAGGAATAGATAATCAATCGTTTCTCCACTCCCCTTAAATAGGATGCATCAATCAGGACTAAGGGTTTTGAATGGCTTTCTCAATTGTTGCATGTCATTGGTATTTATCTTCTTATGTACCACTAAACAAGCAAAGGCCATGACAAAAGGGACTCTTGATCCACAAAAATTCAGCTGGATGGAGAGGAACTGATTTTGATAAATTGGACAAGGCTAATAAAAAGGATTTTACTAAGAATACTCTTGAAGAAGAAAGTACTCAAGCTTATGCATCTAGAACAGATGAAAACAAATGTACACTAGAAAGAGAAGTCATTAGTTTTTCGAGATCCTCACTCTCCAACTCAGTTAGATTACGATGGAAAAAAAGATTCCAAGAAAAAGGGGTGTTATCACCCAAGATAGCTAATGGAGAGATTTCTAACTGTGATGACTCTGTAAAGTCTTAAAAATTGTGAACACAAAGGTTGATCCCCCAACCACAGATCTTCCAAAAACGAATTTTGGTACCATCACCTGCCATGAAGCGAGTGTTTGTAGAAAAAGCTTGGAAAATAAGTGCAATGACCTTCTAGGGGCAATGATGTGATGATTTGACTATATTATTAGCTTCCCATCTATTAGGATGTCCCATAGATACTCGAAATAACCTGGGCCAAAGTCTAAAACTTTCCTTAGGATACCTCTAAAGCCACTTCCCTAATAAAGCTTGATTGCCAAAACTTGCTTATTATATGGTGGATGTGGAGGTTTAAAGTCAATCTATCAGAATGTGTGTCAGTGCCACACCTGACATAACATATTCCTTCTCTGGTATGGTGGATACTGGTAACAGTCGAAGGATATGTGTAATTGTTGGGTGGCTGCTGGTCTAATGACTTTGATTTTAAACCTGGGATATGTTGTGAAAAATTCTTCTTCTTTTTTGGGTGGCTAAATGCTTAGTTTAGAATAAGAGGGGACAACTGAAGTATACCTATCAAAAAAGACAACTGAAGTATTCTTTCTTTGAATGTAAGCCATTTCTATTTTTCCGAGGTTAGCATTGGGTTTCATATCAAAGTGGATCCTGAGATGATGGTCTTTTGCTACTGTAGATGGTAGTTGCATTATATAAATTTAATTGTGTAATTTCCACGTAAGGGTATTCGGTGGTTTTATATTGTAAGCTAGCTATACTAATGTGTTCATTCATTTATTTGTTTCATAAACAATAGTGCACCATTACTAAGTCATGATATTGAACAACAATAGATGAGGATCTTCTTGTCTTTTTGTTCTTTGGTAGATTTTTTATTATTTTATTTTTAATTTTAATTTTTTTACTTTTTTATGCAAAAATATATATTTTCTATTTTTTTTGTTGTTGTTGAAACATAAAACTAATGGACTTGTGTTCACTTCAGTTTCATTTTTCTTCATTGGCAAAACTCCTGCACATTACTAGTATTGCTGCCTATATATGTTCTTCTGAATGTGCAGGATGATGACTCCAACTATCATATGGACCTAATTTCTGCACTTGCTAACATGAGGGCGAGGAACTATAGCATTCCTGAAGTTGACAAGCTTAAAGCCAAATTCATTGCGGGTAGGATCATTCCTGCAATTGCAACCTCCACTGCTATGGCAACAGGTCTTGTCTGCTTGGAGCTGTACAAAGTTCTACATGGAGGGCACAAAATGGAGGACTACAAGAATACCTTTGCCAACCTGGCACTCCCTCTTTTCTCCATGGCTGAGCCTGTACCACCCAAAGTGATAAAGCATCAGGACATGAGCTGGACTGTATGGGACAGGTGGATTCTTGGAGACAATCCAACTTTAAGAGAGCTTCTCCAATGGCTGAGAGACAAGGGATTGAATGCTTACAGCATCTCTTATGGAAGTTGCTTGCTTTATAACAGTATGTTCCCTAGGCATAAGGAACGAATGGACAGAAAGTTGGTGGATCTGGCTAAGGAAATAGGGAAGGCAGAACTGCCTACATATCGAAGGCATTTTGATGTGGTTGTCGCTTGTGAAGATGATGAAGACAATGATATTGACATCCCTCAAATTTCCATTTACTTCAGGTAGGTTATTTGCCCAAATTAGTCAAGTGAATTAGCATGCAATCTTAGGATTAAAAACTATATGTTATTGTAGTTTTTGACTTTGGTTCCATTTTTATGAGCGAAAGAAATGGAATAACTTTTAAGATTACTTCATATTGATATATGAATTAAAAGCAACAGTGATTGCACTATACTGTAAATCATTCCCTATTATGCTGTTTGTGCCTGAGGCATATCTTGCTGCTACAATTTTCATGTTTGAATTCTGAGGGGAACTTGAGTTGTACAGGATAACAGAAGCTTCAATATTGGGTTTGGAGGCTGACTACTAATTTATGGCTTTTTATTGTTCTTCAAAAAAATTTAGCCCTTTAGTGGGGAGTTCTGCACTATCTGGATCTTTTAGCTGCATCTCTTTTGTTATCTTTCCTTGCATGTTTGATCTAATAGTTTCTCTTGGAATAAATGTCTTTTTCTTCATACCTAAGGCATGTGCTTGTGTTCCATCTGCGTAATTTCATGGAAATTAATGTAAAATAGGAAATTTTGTCAACTTGTTTGGTCTTTGACCCTTTGGCTGAAACGGTGTCACCAAACTGAAACCGAAACAGTTTTGTTTGATTTTATTTTTTTATAAATTTTTTAGGGCATGGACAATTTTGATTAAAAAGTTCCTGAATTTTATCAATTTATTTAGGAAACATCAATCACAGTCTGCAACTAACCACCATGAAATTAATTACTAGGTGGCACTGGAAAGAAATATATTTATGAGAGAAGATATTTTCTTGTCCTTGGTTATACTAGTTTACTCTTTGTTTTTATAAAGTGTGAAAAGTTGGTTAATGATGTGGGTTTTAGATTCTCACGAAGGAAGTTAAGTTCAGCTCCCTAATTTATAGAAACAGTAGTATTCCAGACAGGATTTTGTGTTAAAATTTTTGCAGGATCTCTGATTTACGGCTTACGCAGCAGGGATTGGGGAGAAAGGGACTGTCATGCATGTTCTTTGATGTTTGGGGACAACCCCCATCTGTAACCCTTATTAAGGTCAGTTTGTTGAGATTCTTGGCTTTAGTGCTCCAAAAAACATTGCCTGTTTTCCCTGCTCTGCTTTAGGGACAAAGAATAATGGTTCCGTCCCTTTGAAAAGTTGGTCAGACCTGTCATCTGGTATCAGTTCCTCAAGTATAAATATTGAAAGTGGCCAAGCTTTAGAGAAACAAATGTCTCACAACCGTATTTTAACATATTTTATGTTCTTGTACAAATATCATCAGAAACAATATGTCAATCTACAATGTAATACATATTTACTAAGGAAGACAAAAAATAATCATCCGTTAATTTGTGGGTTCTTACCTATCTCCAGGTTGACAAGCTCACTAATGGAGTTCCTCTCCATTCCAAAACCATCTCATTCTTATTCTGTCCTTCAAGATTTACCCTGTATGAGGTCTCCCCTTCTTTCACCATTTCTCTGGCTTCCATTAAATTCTCTCTGCTCAGTTTCCTGCCTGCCCATCCAGTCCCTGCCTGAAGATCGCAGCCTTCTCTAGTCTCCTCCCAGTTTTGGAACCAGGTTAGAGAAGAGACATAAGGAGCTACAAAAAGGGATTCCATGGCTGTTCTTGCTTCTCCCAGATGAACTGGGAAATTCCACTCCATTGATTCCATCAGGGCTTGGTAATGTACCAAATACCCATCAAAGAATGCACCATAGCCAGCACAATTTTTCATTTTCTCCCCTGGATCTCCATTTCCGAAAGTTAATATTCCTTTGCTGCAATTTGCGGAATTGGATATCAGATCCCTAGCTACCCTTAGAAAATTCATAACTTTCCTCCTACTCCTTCTCCTTCCCATGTGTGGCAGCCTCACCATGCAATTGAAGGCCAACCACTCTCTCCTCCCACCTCTTTTCTTCATTTTCTTTATCTCACTCACCAAATCCTCAATTTTCACCTCCTCTACTGTCAAATTCAGACCCATGGATCTTGCATGATTGCAAAGGCGCCTCTTTGTCTCCTCAAACCTCCACTGAGCAGAAGCAGAGCAGCTGTTCTCCTCCCCCCATTTTATTGATGTCAATCTAACTGCCTTGTGCTGCTTCCCAATGGCCTCAATCATTGGAGGCCATTGAACTCCTTCTCCCATGTCAAAGTCTACGATGTGTACCGTTTCTACATCACCTGGCATAGCTTCAAGGATAGCTGAGTTTGCTGCAAAGTGAGCAAACCTCCCATATGGAAATATTTGGTAGAATGCTTTGAATGCTGCCGCAAAGTTCTGCATGGATTCTTGTTTAAGATAATCATCCTGCCTTTTGATGTCTTCAAATAAGTTGAATGCAAGACGCTCTAGGGTTTCACCGAGTGGATTTCCTTTCTCGCATATTGATCTCAAAATCACCTCACTGAGCTCCCTTTGATTCTCCTCAACAGCATCTCCGTAAGCTTTGAGTAGGTGAAGAATGCTTTGTTGGTTATCAATTTCCACACCTTCTGCAGGAAAAGTTAGTGATTGTTGCGTTGATGTTGTGTCGATCAAAGCCTCACTAGATTTTGTTGATGGGCAAGGACTCCATTCATCTTCTCCTTCAGTAGACTGCTGTTGTGAAGGAAAACTTTCCTCACTCCCATCTAACCATCCATAGGCATCTCCAATCTCACCACATAGAATAGTCTCAAACTCCTCCATATTGAGTGACAAATCCCCAATGAGAAACGAGGTTTGCAGTGCCTCATCACAGCCTGGAAACCCAACAAATTCACTGGAAATCACAGTTGGAAAATCTGGTGCTGAGGGAATCCCAGAGGAGTCCTCCGTGGTGGTGATTGAGGAAGAGAATTCATAGCCACACACATCCACGTCAATGTCGAAACCATATAATTCAACTTGATCAAGAGTTGAATCCAAGATGTTGTAGAATGGCCATGAGGGCTGAAATTTCTCAGGTTGGTTCATCTTTTCGATAAAATTTACAGGGCAAGAAGACTGGAGTTTTGATGAAAAAGTCTCATATGAGTGCTTGTATATAAATTGGTGAAATGAGGTAGCGACAAAGATTACACCAAGATGATAATATACAAAGAAAAAATGAAGCCACCCATCACTTTCAACCCTCTTTCCACAGAATTCCATCCCCGCTAGGTTCCCCAGCTCAGCCTTCTTCCTTTCTTGGAAGCTTGTTAGATGTGGATGTTTATTCTTTATTCCTCTTTCTACCATAATTTATTCAATAGATTATTTGGATAACTATTCATGTCTTTTCAAAGTAATCACCTTTCACCTAATCAGAAATTTAACTTGTGTCTGTATTAGGAATTGCAGTGCGTGAACACCCGGGAGTCTATGGGTCAAGGAACATACTGGTCCAAGTCCATGTCTACCTAGGTATTTTATTTTGAGAGAGGACCTACAGAGAAGGACTCTGCAATTATCTTTTCATTTCCTTAAAGAAATGACAAAGGGGACAAGGTTAGGGCATATCAAATGATATCATTATTGATGACTAATTGTTAATACTTGTTACTTAAGGTTAGGCTGGCTTTCAGTATATGCTTTCCTTCTATTTTTAATATGCTGTAACGGTCTTTGATGTCCTTTTCTTCCATTTTCTTTTGTCTCCATAATCTTTAGCTTATTAAGATAATCGGGAGGGCAACAAAACACAAACCTTTAATCACTAAATTCTGGTATGAAATCCATTCTACAAACTTAGAATCTTTGATAAAATAATCACTCTCTTTAGGAATATGATGTTTGTCATTTGATAAATTTTAGCTGTTTTGAGAGGTTTGCATGAAAAGTTTGTGGTCGTGATACTCAGCTTGAGTATTTGGTATGCATCATTGGGCCCTATCTTTGTCACAGCACAATAAGCAAGCCATAAACCAAAGAGTCTTACGCAATAGTATGCTTGTTTTAACAACTGTTGGAACTTTTGTCTTTTTGATTGTTTTCCCATTAAATTGTCATCATCTTTGTCAATTCCTTTGGAGGCAATGATTGCTTCATATTTGAAATTTGAGTGTCAGAGATGATAGAATGTGGGTTATTCCTTGCAGATAGACCTCAAATCAGAGATTGGAAATCAGTCTGTTCTGTGCAAACCTAGAAACTTATTTTTAGGTACGCAAAGAGAGAGAGATTTATTAGGGAAGATGTTGAGTCAAGACGAGAGTTCATGTGGCAGGTTAGAATTTGGTGCATCATAAAAGGATTTTGCACTGGATTGGGTTCAAAGTTTCAAATACGATTCATGGTGCTCTTGCCTCTTGGAATGATTTTTCCAGTTCTTCAAGCAGATATAATACATAAATATCTTAGTTCCGTGAAAGGAAAAAACCTATAGATTATTTCTTCTGTATTTTGGAATATCCATTAAGACAATTTCTTTGAAAAGAAGTATGAATTTATTACTCTTTCAATGCATGCTTCATGCAACTTTTGGGGTCTCACATGAGATATTTTGGATATTAGTAGTTCAATTATAAACGTCTCTACCATCTAATTTGTTGTCTTTCTTTTAATATCATTAATAATAGGATGTCTTTGCTTTTGTGTCATCAGCATTGACACATGAAGACCTACGAGTGGGGAATGGAGTTTTGGACTTTAGATGACTAGTTGTCATGGCTCTGTTGCTTGGGAGGCCAGAAAATTGGATCTCTCCCATATGAGAAAATTGTTATTGCCTCTGCATCTTGGGCAATTGTTTTGTAGTCCAAACATAAAAAGAGTTTTCCTTTGTAGTTTTGTCCACGATCTAAGATCAAAGATCTTGATCTTCATAATTGGGAGAGTATTAGAGTCATGGTTCTTCCTCCCTCATAAACAATTCAATTATTCTTTTCTTGGATAAGATAAGGATTGCGACAAACATTCCCAGATTTTTGTGCTTTTGATGTGCTTGAACTCTCCTGTATTTGATATTGTTCCGGTTTTAGTACTATTCTTTGAGGAATGCACTATTGCGAGGCCTTAATTAAAAAAAAATACATGGCTAATGATCCATGAAACAGGCTATATTCTATATAGGCTTAAAGCTGTCTTTATGCGCATCCTGTGTTTTGCATGAAACTTGTTTCAAATTATACACATCACCATTGTCTTTTCTTTTAGATTTCTCTAGCACACATAAGATCGAAGATGGTAAGGCACCATCTCTCAGATGTTTTGTCGATGATTCATCTCAACGCTTACCATTATTTTCTTCCAATTTTTACTCAAGATTCTCCATCCTGGCTTGTTAACACAAAATTCATTGAAGTTAGCTGATTGAATTCACGATGATTATTGGTGCTAGAAGAAAATCTTGACAGTTCCATGAGATAAAAATTGTGGGCTATGTGCCATCACCATGGATAAGATAAGAATTTCTGTTTCAGGCAGTCCAAAGTTTTAAATCCTCTGGATCTATTTTAATACTCCTATGTCTTGTATTTTATTTGTACGAATACTTGATGCAATATATAATTGCTATAATGTAAAAATATTCCTAAGCTTATATTCATTCTAAATTTGCCACACAATTATGGAATCTTACCACAAAATTTTCAATTTGGACTCCTTAATCTTGGGTTACCATCAAACTCATCAGCCTTTTCTCCAGTCACAATTTTGCAAATCAAGTAGTCCATCTTATTTTGCAAATCAAGGCAATCTAAAGATGAAGGGGAGGCAGAAGCGCACAGGAAAAATCCTTAAGACTGACAGTTCCATAAGACAACCCTTATTTCTCCTGGTTCCCACACAAGAAAAAACCATAAAAGTAGTGAATGAATGAATCAAACCACATGGGAAAGGCATGAGAAAAAAAATTTAGCTTCATTTAGGACTGAAAGTGAAGGCTGGTGGAGCTGTTCATATCTCTTAGTCTGAGCTGTTGGAGAGGTTTTGCATGGTACCTCGTTTGATAAACCCATTTGTATCGTCAGTGGACTCAACTTGACGAGCCTTTGGCGAGCATCAATGGCTCTTATTCCTTGTCTATAACATGATTACAAAGCCTGGATTCAGAGCTTTTCAGATTTTTGTCTTCTGGCTGATATTGACATCATTTTTCTTTCTTCATTTCCTTCTGGGTCAATGAGTGCTTTATGTTTACAACTTTTGAGACCCATAAAATGACTTTTTTGTTAGTGTGGGGAGGGTATGCCTGGAATAGTAGTAGTTCAATTATAAACGTATCTATCTACTAAATTTGTCTTGTTTTTATTATTATCATTAATAATAGGGTGGTATCTTCTCTTCCATATAATTGAATGATGTTCCCACACCAAGACCCACAAATGGGGGTGAAGTGTTGGATTGTTGAAGGCTAGTATGGCTACATTTGCTGCTTTGGAGGCAAGAAAATTTGATCTCCCTCATATACGGAACTTGTTATTTCTTTTTCATCATCTATGATATTGGGGTGTTTGGTATTGGATTGTATCGTCAGCATCTTGGAGCCATTGTTTCATAATTCAAACCCAAAATGAGGAGTTTCTTTTAAGTCATTCTCTCATCAATATTAGATTAAGATTGGCTGTCAAGCAGAGTATTTAAGGTGAAAAATGAAGTAATATTCATGATTTGGGTATCGATCAAAATGACAAGGAGCTTTTTCATATTTTATGCATTCATACATCATCACTCATTGAATAATGGGAGACCTTTAGCTTACGGGTTGATATTGTGATTAGAAAGATCAATTAAATTATCAGTCATGGATGGATAAGTAGGAGTATGATAAACATTCTTACATTTATAATCTTTTGATGTATTCTAATACTATTTAAGGCAATTTTGCTGTTGATTGACGTTAATAGAATTCAGGGGTAGTGACAGATCAACAAATTATTCTTTAATAGGATCACTTGCATGAAAACTTCTCTCAAATTGTATCTTCCATGACCATTGTCTTTTGTTTTAGATTTGACTATTGGGTCGCATGCTTCAAATCAGGGAATCTGGGGATGTTGAGAGGAAAAGGCACCATATTTCTTCGAATTTTAATCCATGATCCTTAATCCTGGTTCCCAATCAAAGAAATCATAATCAACATACAGAGCTTTAGAGTATTTAGTGGTGTTTAATGAAATGATGCAGTAGAGAAAGGAGGCTTAAGCAAAATATCAACTTTTGGATGATTTGTAAGGTGACTTATCTTTGTAGTTGTTCATTATTTTGTTAGGAAATCCTCTGTGGATGTCTGGGCACTATATTTTTCTATCATAGATACCTCATTCCTGTCTCTAAAGATATAACCGGACCCGATGCTAGTCAATGCATCAAACAAAATTAGTAATCCGAATACCTGGGTTTGAGGACTCTGATGTGGCAATCCATGCGAACATATATACATATTTCAACTTGAGAGTATGTAGATTCCTTCCCACTTGAGAGTATGTAGATTCCTTCCCACTTGATAGTTTGTAGATTCCTTCCCTCAATCACCATTTGCCAGTGTGACATTCATGATTTTGATATCAACCAACTTGATGACAATCCAATATTTGTTTGCACCTTCTAATTTCTTATTATATGAAACTCCTACTATCACAAAAATAAGCTGAAGACCTTGACCGTTCAGTTGTTACTACCAATCTCTAGTTCAAAGATTTAAATCCTTAGGATCTAGTTTAATACTTAATCAATCAAGATGATGGGAAGCAGAAGCACCATCTGTTGAATGTCTTGTTTCAACACTGCATGATTCATCTATATGGTTATCCTTCTTTGTCAGGAGAGTGTTGGGCTGATACAAGTTAAGACATTTTCAGAAGACATCCTTATTCCTCCCAATCCTCAAATACGAAAAACCATAACATCAGTCAATGGTTCAAACCAAAAACATCCCGAAGGCATGGTGAACTGAATTAAGAGGCGTTTGCATCTTAACTTCCTATTAATATCAATATACGTGTTAGTCAAGACGGGCACCACAGCTTTTCATGCAGTAGCCCAAGAAAATCTTGAATTTTGAATATGGTGGCACCTGGATTAGAAGACAAAGGTGTCCATGCTAATGGTATTAAATTTATATTGAGTTGCCGTATGCTCTCTGCTTCAAGACTTTTTCTTCTTGTCCTTATTAACTGGATAACAATTCATTATCATCTTGACAATGATTGGGTAATAGTTAAGAAACAGCAAAGCAGGAATCAATTGCAACGTCAACAACGATAAGTCTGTCTGAACTAATCTTAAATCTTTTCCTGAATAAAAGACTAATAGATGGAAAATTGGTAAAGAAACAAGCCAAACAACAAAACAAAATGGTAAATTTGATGGGGAGCAAATAATGGTGTTCATCTAGCATATGGTATTTTTTGTTGATCATATCTTAGACTCCCTCTTCCTTCTTTTCCTTAATTTTTTTTTTTTTGAGGCAGCTAGGCTTCAGAGCTGCCATGAAAAGCAAAATGGACTCATTCAAAGTAACCAGGTGGTGAATGGCAGAATTATCATTCATGAACGCCTGAAAGTGCCCAAAAGAATTTTGTTGCATGCTTGATCATTGATGAGTGGCAGTTCGATAAACATTCCAATATTCATGCACTTTTGATGTATTTTAATACTATTTGAGGCAATTTTACTATTGATTGACGTTAATAGAATACGGGGTTAGTGACAGATAAACAAACTATTCTTTTATAGGCGTAAAGGTGTCCTCATTTGTGCAGCAGTTGCATGGAAACTTCTCCCAAATTATCTTCATGACCATCCGTCTTTTCTTTTAATACTCTATTGGGTCGCATGCTTCAAATCAGGGAATCCGAGGATGTTGAGAGGGAAAGGCACTGTCTTTTCCATATTTGTCTGGTTGATTCTTTCATATACTTTAGCCATATTCCTCTGAATTTTAATCCAAGATATCCTTAGTCCTTCCCAATCAAAGACTCATAATCAACATACAGAGTTCTAAGAGTCATTAGGGGTGTTGGATGAAATGATGCAGTGGACATACACGACACTAGTCACGACGCAGGATTATGTAATGGTTAACTGGGTGATAATACATTATCATCCTGACAATGATTATGTAATAGTTAAGAAACAGCAAAAGCAGGAATCAATTTACATGTCCACATTGACAGGTCTATTTGAAAGCACTGTGAAATTCAATAGATATGGAGCAAACGTGTGAAGTTTTTGGGTGGGTGTCTGTCTGAACCAATCTCAACCTTGCGCTCATTAAAAGACTAATACACGGAAAAAATGGTGAATAAACAAGCAAAACAACAAAACAAAATGATAAGTTTGATGAGGAACAACTGATGGTGTTAGTCTAGCTTATTGAGTAAGCCACAATGCACCAGAAGGGAGGCTTAATGAGTGAGACGTTTGTTTGTTTATTTTTTCCCTTACTATTTATATAATTATATCACAATCAAGGCTCTCATGAAATGCCTGGTAATTACTTTGATAGTGGCACAACCAAAAGCAAAAGGACAACAGAACAATCGGCCATGTTCCCTTTCTTACTTCCCTTCAGAAACGAAAAGGGGAGGAAGATGACTTGACTTGGGAATTTTGATGGAAAGAAATCTACTTTGTCTGATTCTGGCCCATCACCTATAAATAGTCAACCTTTTATATAGAACTCTAGATCAAGTTCTGAGGCCTTCCTTTGCTCTTCTTGTTAAAGATGATGCAGCCTGATGAACTTCTTCAGTTCTCATGGCCATGCTTCAACGACACAGTTTCATGTCTTGATGAAATTGCAGTTTATGGATCAGGCATTGATGCAGACATGGAGTCCGGGTTCTCCCTTTTCAACACAATTAAGGACAGTCCTGACCTTGAATTCATCCCATATTCTCCAACAACGTTGTCTGATGAGTACATGGGTTTTCCCATTCATATTGATGAGGTTCAACATACACTACCGAGTGATGTTTCTTCACTAAATTTGGAGGAGTTTGAGACCATTTTGAGCAATGATACTGAGGATACGTTTGGATGGTTGGAGGAGAGAGAGAAAAGTTATCCTTCTAAACAACCCTCTGTTGAAGGAGACGACAACTGGAGCTTTAGCCCATCCATGAAGTCAGCTGATGCATCTATGGACATGGACTCGATTGAAGCTTTGTTAACCTTGCCTACAGAGGACGTGGAAATGGATAATCAACTGAGCATTGTTCATCTGGTCATGGCCTATGGAGAAGCTGTGGAGAAAGGAGAGGCAGAGCTTGCAGTTGTGTTGATGAACCGCATCCAGGAAAAAGTAAGCCCTGCTGGTGAGGTTGTGGAGCGGCTTTCATATTACTTATTCCAACCCACAGACAAGCAAACAAACTACCTCAGACAAGAGTCTGCCAAGAACTTCAATGTAGCCTTTAAAGCGTTCTACCAAATCTTCCCATATGGGAGGTTTGCTCACTTTGCAGCCAACTCGGCAGTCCTTGAGGCCATGCCTCACGATGCTGAGACCATACACATAGTTGACTTCGACATGGGAGAAGGGTTACAATGGTCTTCAATGATCGATGCCATAGGGCAACACCACCAAAAGACAGTAAGACTCACATCGATCAAGCAAAGGGAGGAGGGTTATGTTTGTGCTGCCTCACAATGGAGATTCGAGGAGACAAAGAGGCATCTCTACAATCACGCCAGGTCCGTTGGCCTAAAGCTGAAGGTAGAGGAGATGGAGCTGCAGGGGTTGATGAATGAGATAAAGAGAACGAAGAAAAAGGGTGGAAGAAGTGAATGGCTGGCTTTTAATTGTATGATGGGCCTTCCACACATGGGGAGTACTGGCAGAAGAAGGCAAGCTATGGAGTTCATGAGGGTAGCCAAGGAACTAACTGTCCATTCTAAAAATAACAACAGGGGCATCATAACTTTCGGTGATGGAGATGGCTGGGAGAAACAGGAGAACACTTCGTGTTTTAGGTTGTTCTTTAATGAATATTTAATACATTACCAAGCCCTGTTAGAATCAATGGAGTGGACCTTCCCAACTCATTTTGCAGAAGCAAGAATAGCCATGGAGTGTCTCTTTGTGGCACCTCATGTCTCATCTCTGGGTTGGTTCCAGAAGTGGGAGGAGATGAAGGGAGGTGACTCTAATGTTGACTCAATATTGGGGTTGGAGGGGTGGAGAGTGAGCCAAGAGAGCTTAATGGAAGCCAAACAGATGGTGAGAGAAGGGGAGAGTAAATATGGGGTGAAGATTGAAGGAAACAATATGAATATGATGGTCTTAGAATGGAGAGGAGCCCCATTAGTGAGAGTTTCTGCTTGGAGGTAACACACAAATCAAAACAAATACCCTACAAAGAAAATGTGAAAATCAATGCTCAAATGATAATCAATTGACATATGCTGAATATATTTGTTGTTTACTAGTTCTGAAAATACTGTTATGATTCATCAAATGTGTGGAGACCTTGAATGGACTAATAGTTTTGCTAGGATTTATGTGTTTATTTTAACAGCCATTTGGATAAAGTAAAATGCTTGTTATGACCTCTTCCTTAGCTAAGCATATTATTTGATGGTAGGTGGTGTCAAAGGTATGATCAAACTAAGAAATATACAGGCCTTTTTGGTGAAAAAAAAAGAAGAGATTTACCTCTTTTATCTTTCAAAAGAACCCCAAAAAAAGAAAAACGTTTATGTGCATAAAATATGTGTAATCGCTCGTCTTCGATCAAGAAATGGTGATTTTTTTTGTGTTCCCTTAGATAAATTACAACCCTAATAATTTGGTTATATTTTTATATATGGTCATTGGAGTCAAACTCGATCAAATTCATTATCTCTAATATTATTTTTTGTTTTATACTTGATTATCATTAAATCTTTTATAATCTTCGACTTTAAGCTCATCTAAACTAGTTAAAAGAAGATTTATTCATACCATTGTTATTACTTATTACACCCAACACCTATTCAATTTGATCAAATGCCATAAGCAAAAATATTTGAAAGTGATGGACTAAAAATTTGTTAAGCTATTTCCATTCATACAACCACAACATTGGTGGATGAATGAAGAATTAAAAATATCCCTCATTTAACAGCCAGTGGAATGAAAATATAGAAACACAAGGGCTTATTAATAGAAAGATATGAACTCCAATTATAACTATGTTGAAGAAGACGACTTATAGATTTAAACCTTAAATACTAATTGCCTTATTTAAAATTAAGGCAATTAGATATCTAAAATTAGATAAAACAAATATAGGGTTTGAAACTCTTTGTTTTTTAGGAAATTTTAGGGCATCTAATCAAATATCTATCCAAAATGTAATCTAGACTATTGAAAATATATAATAAAATCTATTGAAAGTGTATAATGAAATCTAGGTTGTTAGATGATGATAAAAATGTACGAGATTATGATACAAATAAATAGAACCATATATAAATAAATAAAACCAAAGTATAAAAAAAAAGTTGAGATGATGGAGATTTAGGGATAAAGCATGAAACCTAAAACATGACATGGTATGGTTGATCTCGCCTTTTGGTACTATATCAAACAAAAACCAAAATAAACTAAATAAATACTTTTCATTGAGTTTTTCAAATTTATTTCTTTTATTTTTTTAGATTTTTATTTCTTTTTTCTAAAGAAAGAAGAACTTAAAAAATTTATACATTTTAAAGCCATTTTTATTATATTTAATTTTTCTTTGGAAGTTAAATGATAAATTGGACAAGAAAATTTGGATTTCTTTTTTGCATTTTTCTTTTTCTTGGTACTTTCACATAATTAAAATAAAATAGCAAGATAAATTAAATAAAAGTTTCTCCCATGATTCTTCAATTTTTTTTTTTCCTTTCAAATTTTATAAAAGTTTCTAAATAATTTCTGTATCACTTTTTTTTTAAAAAACTTATTTCTATTTTTTTGTACTTCATATAATCCAAATAAAACTTAATTAAAAGATGATAATAATTGTAATAATAACTATTTAATTGTTTAAAGAATGTAATGAGTCATTTTTAATAATGTATCCAAGTGGAGACTATCACAACACATGTCATGTTTCATCTCATAGTATAATCAATACTACATAAAAGAGTCAAGTGTTTGTCCACTTTTTTTCTTCTTCCTAAAATAACCTTATTATTTTATATCCCATCATTAATTTATTTAATTAATTTAGATAATACTTATTTTTAAAAATTATTATAATTTAATTAAAATAATTTTAACATGAAAATTTATATATTATTACTGAATTTTCCCCATTTTTCATCTCATTAATTTATCCCTTAAACATGTTTATCCTATTAAATTATAGTATGCTTTTACATCTCCTTTAATTTATTACTCTTATTTCTATTCATCCCATTAAGTTCTAGTATGCTTATATGTCTCCCCTTATCTATCATTATTATTTATATTACTTATTTCAAATCAACTAGTTGTCAAAAAAATAAATTAGATGTCAGAAAAAAAAAATACCATAAAACTTTTATTTGGATTCTAATACTTATTTTGGTAACTATTCTTAACTATAAATTATCTATCATGAATTTTCAAAATTAACTTATTTTCTTTAAATCAAAATCCGGTACAAAATAAGAAAAATACTACTTTATAAAGATTTAGAAAAATACTATTTTATAAAGATTTGGAAAAATAATTAATTTTAAAAATGTAAGAAATCTCTTAATCCTTTTCTAACTTATCTTTTCTTTAAAATAAAATTTCCTAACTATGGACACTCCAATTTAAATAAGTTTTCCAATTTTGAAAAATGTATGAAATTTTATTTCCAATTAAGAATACCAAAATATTTTGAGGCTATATATACAATTAATTAGGAGTATATAATAAAAACAAGGAAATAAATAAATAGAACATTTTCTCATGACCTTTAGGAATCTTTGTTGCATATTTGGAAATTAAAATTTGGATAAAATTCAAATTAACAAAAATAACCTTGCAACCAAAATAAGGGTCCGTGAAAATAGAAAACGCAAAAAGCACAACTACCATCAAAATGAGCTTGAAAGGATAGACCCAAAATTCAACTTTTTACCCAATCATGCTTCAATTGGCCATATCTCCATCATTTCAACTCCAAATTGCGATTTGTTTAGAGCATTGGATTCTTGACTTCCTAAGCTTCCACACCATGTGTGATTTTCCCTAAGAAACTTACTGAAAATAGCCCCAATTTTGGCTCAAATTTGATATCATTGTGCTGCCATGCACTTTGCACAACCTTTCTTCAATCTACCATATCTCCCTTATTTCAACTCCGAATTGTGATCCGTTTAAAGTGTTGGATTCCTAACTTCCTAAACTTCAAAACCATATGTGGTTTGCCCTAAGAAACTATAGGAAGTTAGTCCTGATTTTGATATAAATTTGATGTCACTATGTTATCGTGGATCTCAAACCAAGAACTTCCAAGAATGTTTTTTTTTTCCCTTTAACCACCATAGAATCTTAAAAAGAACTTTCAAGATTCTTTGTTTTTTCTTAGGTCACCATAGATGGATATAAAAAACTGAAAATTTTACAATAATAAAAATTCCTATGCTCTTGTAAAGGAGCTTACAACTTATCTATTGAAAAGAAAAGATTTTTACAACCAAATAAAAATCCTATACTCCTTATAGGGTGTAAAACCTAATTTAGAGAATAAAAAAACATAGATGACATCCATTCATAATCATTCATTCAATTGAATCAATAACAATCAATTAATCTAAATATATTAATACATTTAATTGAATGAATAAAAATATTTCATTCATTCATCTGTTAGGGCCATGGGATGAATTAAACTATACTTCAAAACAAAGTTAGCACACCATAAAATAGATCTAATATGCTAAAACCTATCTTAGGGCTTTGATACCAGTTGTTGGGAACCCCAGATCACTCCATTCCCATGTCTTAGATCTCATAGGGTGCATGAAAATTTATCCTAGAGACCACTACACCACATTTCACCTCACCATCATCACCTATATCTTCTTTCCTAGAGGCCACTATATCAAATGTTATTGCACCAGAGACCATTACACTATATGTTATTCTAGTATCTCCTATATCACCTCTCTTAGAAGCCACCATACTAGATATCAATGTACTTCAATTTGCCCCACCATCTACCACCCTACCATAATTTAAACCTCCTCTCATAGAGACTATCATGCATCATACCCTCACACATGTTACACAATTAGATGTATACTGATTGGAGCCAAAATATGTGCTCTAATGGCACATATTCGATATGATTTGTGCACCAAAGGACATTCAAATCACCCAACTTGACCTAAATCAATGCTAAGGCCCTAGCCATGAGTTTAATCTATACTTTGGTGATTTATCTCAGGTTCAAGGGAAGAAAATTGTGCAAATTGAATGACTTTAGATTTTGAAAGATCAAGAAAGGGCAAAATGAGGAAATAAGTGAGTCAAGACTCATTGAACGTAAGGAAAGGAAAAACAAGGATATCATGAGGTTGGAGGATGATAAATGACCATTATGGAGTAAGAAAGAAGGCAAGAAAGCATGGGAAATGAGGCATGAAGCAAGATTTAGTTGCATGGAAATTTAGAACTCAAAAATCTGATGGCATTATATACTCTGACTTTGAGGACAAATTTGGAGCACTTTCTGGAGTCCATTATATACATACTATATATCGTTTCGAATATCGGGAAGTCAGGAGTCCAACGCTTTAAACGGTTTGCAAATTAGAGCTAAAATAAAGAAGTTATGGCCATTTGAAGACAACTGCACCAAGTTGGAGGGTCATTTCGAAATGATTTCGAAATTCAACTTATGATTTCGAACTTCAACTTATGAATTCAAAATCCACTTCGAAATGACACCAATTTCGAATTCACCCACTGCCACTTTGATGTTCTGCCTCCTCTATCTCGGGAATTGCATCTAAAGCACTCCATCTGCCCTAGGTGGACCCCACACGACTAGAAATCACCATTTTATTATTTTTTAATCATTTTTAGGAAATTATTTTGTATTAAGTGGCCAATGAGAGTGTGCCACATGTTAGGTAATTGAGGATATTATATAAACTCTCTCAATTCTAGGTTTTAGGAATCTTTGATTTTTTTTTCTAGAGAGTTTGACATTGAAGGTGGAAGAAGACGAGAATTTTGGTTTGTTTTTTTTTTCTTCTCTATTGAATATATTGTTTTTAGTTTCTTTTGATTCAAATTATGGATTTTTACCCTATTATGGATTGTGAATGTGACATCATACCCGGAATACTACAAAAGCAGTAGTGACTCTTTTTCTAGTTTTTCTTGACCAGAGTTACTACATAAAAAGGCTAAGTATTTTGGTACAATAGAGAAATTTCGGTCATATACCCACCTAGGCGACGTTGTGGTCCATGCAGATGTCAAGTCTTACCTCTATCAACTCCATCTTAACTTATACATGTGGAAACATTCGAGATTGCATAGATAGATTCGACAAATATGTCTTTGTATTGTAGGTGTCCATAGAGAAAGAGGAAGCCCCCATCATGTGGCACTCATTGAGGGTTGTTTTTTCATTTTTTGTATTTATTTTCATTTGTATTACGTTATTTACTTTTTATTATAAACAAATTAATATATATTTAAATGAAAATATAATAAATTTTAAACTTAAAATGAACTGTGATATTATATATAAGTTACATCATAGTATATAAAAAATAATTAATTAATATAATAATTTATATTATTTGTTTTTTTCTAAATAAGATTTCATAATTTATTTGTTTTAAATAAATATAATTTATATTTAAATATAATTAACTAATTATAATTTATATTAAATATAATGCCAATTGTTTTAATAAAATTAAACAAAGATATTTTTATACTAAATTAAAAATACCAATTATTTAATTTCATATATTATTTAAAAAAAATTATTATATAAGTTTATTAACCACTAACATATTTTTAATAAATATAAAATAAAACTAATATAATATTTTTATTTTAAAAAATTATAGTTAAATATTTCAAATGAAACAACATAATTACATATATATTATTTTTTTTTTAAAGTCAAAACCATAGTTGGTACCCATGACTTTAAAATCATGTTTAAAACTGTAGTCACAACTACAATTTTAACTTTAACTTTAAAATCATGGTTGGTGACTACAGTTTGACCACTTGAAAAAAAATTCAAAACCATAGTCATCAACTACGGTTTTATGACATGGAGGCTTACGTGGTCCAGGTGCACTAGATTGGATATTATTTTGTATTCTAGATTTTTTTTTAAATGTATTATTTTTGGTCAAAACTCCCAAACATGCCTCATCATTTTTCATGTGATTCCCATCCTCCTAATTTTCCATTGTGATGGTGGTCCCCAACGTGTGATGAACCCCTATGCACATACCTTCTTATCTCACGTGCCTTCACAAAAAAACCCATGCAACACTGAACAAATGTGAGCTAAACATTATCTAAAAAATGGAGTAAATCCTTATGCAAAAATGTAATATCAAAGGTTAATTCTCATGCCACAAAATGAAGAAAAACTAAATCTCATGCAACTAAAAATTTAAAGACCAAAATCATGCAATAAGCGAAAACAAAATTAATCTCATGTTTACAAAATTTCAAAGTCAAGACTCTTGAAATTAGACATCAAAGTGTTACTCACATGCAATAAAAAAAATCCAAAATAGCCAATCTCGTGCAATCTAAAATACTAATACTAATAATAAAAACTCTAAATTTCATTTAACCTTGAAATCATGTAATAGGAAAGCAAAATACAAGCCTAAATGTACTAGATAACAAACAAAACTAAACAAAAATCTTAAACTAAAAGTTAGAGGCCATTGAGTAATCACACTAGAGATTCCTAAAATCCCTCTAAGATGTCTATAGAGAAAGTCCAAAGACAATTATCAAAAAAGTCACAGTAAACCACCAAAGGAGACTCATTAGCAGATCAGAAAAAGACTCTAAGTGTACAATGACATAATTGAGGATGAATGAGGATAAACTCTAGATATCATGTGCTAAGAGGATAAAATGGAAGGTCTACACAAACCATGGTTAGTTTACTAATGACTTAAAATCAAGATAATCATTAAGGAATCAAAGGAGTGCAATATCAAGTACGCTTGAAGACCATTCAAGCCTAGGAATCATTGGTAAGGTGAATACTTAGGTGCACCTAGGATTTTCATATAAAATCATGCATCGTTTAAAAACTCGGTTTATGCATTAAAGTTAAAATTTTATTAAAACTCGAGTATTCTTACTTGAATCTTAGACAAATTATTTTAAACGTGACATATTAAAGTATTTAAAGACCTTACCTAAGTGTTAGAAGAAAAAAGAACTAAAAAGATAGGTTTTCGGGCCAAAATAGGTGAACCGATCAATGAGATTGCTCAGTTAGCTCCATTGGCTCAACTGGTTAGGGAACTGGTCAATCGATTAAGTCTTCTTGGTTGAGGATCAGTTGAGGAATGCAAATTTTCTTCTCTCTTATCTAGTAGCTATGCATTCTCGGTCAAGGAAAGAATTTTTTTGATTGAGAGGGAGCTTTTCCAGATTGAGGTCTAGTCTAGGGTTCAACAATCATTTGTTGTGCAATTAATGTCCAACGACTAGTCAATAGGTTGAACCAAAGCTCAACCGAACGAGGCTAGTTTCTATTACTTTTGGTACCCAAGGCTAGAAACCTATAAATACAGAGTTCCATTTCATTTATTGTATAGAGAACACCTGGAGTCATTTTCATACTTGTTTCTCATTAAAAACTCTCATTTTCCTTTTTGGTGCCATTGAATCATCACTTGCAAACCAATTTAGTGCTCCCTTGTCATTCATCCTAGTCTTCTATTGTATTTGTTCATTCATTGAGTTAGGGTGAGGGTACTTTTTATTGTTGTTGAAGTAAAGTTGTGAGTATTTATGTTCATTGTCCACATATGGGGCAAGTTGGCCACAATGATGAGACAACCTAGTTGATGCACATGCTATCTAGGAAACCTATTAATCCTCCTCTTGGAAAGATTGGCAATAGTTTACCTTCAGCAAAAACCAATCATCCTCCCATTACTTCTGCTATTTTTTTTTTTTGATAATCCAAGGGGAATGAAAAGTTAGCATTAGGAAGAACATAATATTCAATTGCAGAGATTGTTGAGGAAATTAGACCAATCAAATCAAGAGGATTATCTCCAGATGTTTTGCTTCTTATCTTCTATTGAACTTAGCGGGCATGCTGTAAGGTTGAAAATGAGATCAATTCAGTTTACATTGGAGGAAGGTAAAGAGTTGCAGTGAGTTGGAGCTTTGAACATATTGGAAAACTATGATTTCTTCATACCAATCTCAACAATACCAACAGAGCAATCCCACTAGCATCTCGGGTCCATGTGTATGATTCCAGTTTGCATGGCCACCTTTCTAAGCCCATTTTCAAAGCTCATGTGCTTCTTTTCTTTACCTTCAAAACTGATTTTTGAAAATTCAGTTTCCAAATAATTTAACTCACAACTTTTCATTCTTTTTTAGTGTTTAGGTTCACAAATAATCCCATTTTTCAATAAAATTTGTTGTCATTTTCTTTCCGAAAAGCATCATTTTACATTTTCCTTGATTTTTAAATGTTTTAAAATAAGCATGAATCAAATTCTTTAATTCCAAATTATGAAGTTCATGGAATTAATTCATGCAAAATAAATTGGGCTTTGGTGGGGGCCCAACATCAATGTTGTTTTCTTTAAAATAAAAATAAATTTGAGTGAAGTGCAATGTCTGTCAATGATGGTTTCTTATTCTATTTAGTGACGCATGTGATATATTTTATACTCATTATTGTGCACTAACCCTATTTCATGATAACACATTATTGCTTGCTGCTAAGGTAAGTGCACACCTCACTTTGACTATTCTCTATGCATGTTTGGCTTCTAGTGTATGATCATTTTGGTATCCATTGATTTCCTTACCAATTACCATGCTTGTTTCATTTTATTTAGTAGAGACCCATTTTAGGGGTTTACAGGGGTGCTATGGTCTTTACCGTACCTTTCCAATAAGTAACCTGACCCCTGAGCCCATATTTGGTTTTTTATAGACCGTCTTTTCCAAATAAGGAGTCACACTCAAGGTTTTCTTTCTTATTTTGTTTTCTCTTTAAAAATAAAACAAAAATAAGTGGCGAATCCAAGTCATTTTCTAAAAAAATAAATCTTTTCCAAATAAAAAACGAGTTCGCCATCGAGTAAAAGTGCATGTGCAGAAATGCGAGGTCCACAAGTACATATATATATATATATATATATATATATAGTTAGAGTTGGAGTGAGATCACTTTCGTTTAAGTTTAACTGATGATTTAAGAGTAAAAAAAAAAGATAAATTTTTGAGATTAGATTTAAGAGTAAGAGTTTTATATTAACATTGGTAATTAGGAATACTAATATCAACACAATAATTTTAGGAATGTCAAATTATAACTTTAATGCATAAGGGTAGTTGCATTTAAATTGGATCCTTATAAAAAATTTATATTATTAAACTAATGACTTTACATAACACAATAGTATTTAGAAGTTTAAATGCAAAATATTATTACACAATACAAAGAAATTGATCTAATATACCTTTCATTAATTAATTAAGGTATACATCTTCCTTATTAATTAAGGTGTTTGTAAAAAATATGAAAATATTATACAACATTAAATTATTATAACTAAAATAAATTCATCATTAAAATTTAAAAATAAATAGATAAAATAGTACTTTTATATATATATATATATATATATATATATATATATATATATATATATATATATATATATATATATCATAAACAATCTTTTTAATCCTAAACTTGAGATACATCTCATGAATCATACTTAAAGAAACCAAACCATATTTTGTCAACAACACGTACAAATAGATGCAACTTGGCATAGGATTCCCCACTTAGAAAACTAAATAACATTTCTTTAAGAACATGTGCAACTAGATACAACTTGGTTCACCGAATTTCTATATCCTCTATCTATCTTTTATATATATATATATATATATATATATATATATATATATATATATATATATATAATCAATTAATGACTCATATAATCAAATAAAAAATGTGCAGACATTTTGCACACACATTGCTCATAGAACATATGTTGCTATTTCCAAGATCATTTGGTTGTCCATTGCAAATTTTACGAACTTGTTGGAAGTTCAATTGATTGGACCTTTTGTAAACAAAGAACTAGCATACTTTTATTAGGAGGAACTATTTTGACTTACCATTCATGCAACTTTTAACCATATGATAATCTACAGAAAGAAAACATTTTTGTTGTTTTCTTTTAAATTGCATTTGGATTGTTGATAACTCACACATGTGTGACTTTTAAATGACAACACATGTGTGAGTTATCAACAATATCCAAATGTCAATTTTAATGCTGGTTAATACACGAAAGTTGTTGCAATTCTCTTCCAAACTATTTTGTTTGATTAAAAAAAATGTACAAACTATAAAAAATTAGTATATTTCAAAAAGCATATATGAAATATATGGACTCGGTTTTCCTTTCTTTAAAAACTACTTATAATCAATTTTTTACTTTAAATGTACTGAATTATCATCGAAAAAAAACTAAAAAAATGAAACTTCTCATTCCAAATATGTTCTTGCTTTTGGAGTAAGAATGAGTGGTTTCCATCTACAAGTTAAACATTGATAAAAAAAATTATCATTCCAAAAAAAATCTTTTTCAAACAATAAATAATATTCTATGGATTCATTAGAGTTATAATAATAAATTTTGAGTTAAAAGAATTTATTTGAATTGATGTAAAAAATTATGGATCATTGTAAAAAATAAAAATAAATTCATATGTGAGTTTCAACTTTTATCAAACATAATAAACTAAAAAAAAAGCTTTCTAAAATATCAAATCATTGATTTCTATGAATTTTATCACTAAAGTTTTGCTGAATAAGAAAAAAAGTAAAAGTTTATAAAAAAAATAAATACAAGAAATCTTATTGAGAGTTAAATTGTGAAAGTAATATTATGTGATGAATATATATTTATTATACAATATGCATTGATGTTATTTGACGAATATGTATTTATTATTAATTTATTTATTATAAAAGATACATAAATACGAATTTATTATTAATTCATTTATTTATTATTAAATATATGTAAATATGAATTTATTATTAAGTATTAATACTATTGTAGACCTGAAATTTTAGGTCTTGGGATAGACTTTTTTTGAACATTTTTTTACGACTTTCTAGAGGCTTATGGAGGCCGACTGGAGAGTGTGAGTTGTCAAAAGAGTGAGTAGGGGTAGTGGTAGTTTGTTATGGAGCAGTAGAGAGATCCTCTACAAAGGTGACACGTAGTTATGGGAGCTCTTTTTCCATTAGAGAGGACACGACCTTATGGGGCACCCTTAAGAGTGGGGTAGGGACACTTTTTTTTTTTGGGGAGAATTGTGTTTTGGGCCTAGCTAATTAACATGGGGCAATTGTCTTTTGGACCCAACTAGGCCCAAAAATTAAGGTTTGACCCATAAAAGTTGCATAATTGATAGAGATGATATAAGATATGAAAAGACCAATATACCATTCAAAACTATTTTCTACCATAATATTTGAGAAACTTTTATATCTTAATTTTTTTAAATAATTATTCTGAAAATTTATTGTTTGTAGAAAACTAATTTTTTGAAAATATATTATAAAAATATATCATTTAAAAAAAATAAATTTGACATATTTTCAGTTATTTTTTATATACACAATTTTAAAAATATATATTTTCCAAGATGTTTGATTTTTAAATAATGATAATTTATTTTTATTTTTTTGGAAAAGGGTTTATTTTTTTCTAAATCACTAAATTATATTAAATTTTATTGAGGTTTGCAAAATGAATAAAATTTAAATTAACGTTTTTCTACTCTTTTTTTTTTCATAGTCATTAAAGGTTATTTTTGGAAAGATAAAAACTTCATATCATTTTTCTCAATTTTCACACTTCCTCTAGGTCTTGGGCTTAAATAATGAACTTATAGGGACCAAAGCTTAATTTTTGGGCCCAACTAGGTCCAAAACACAATTGTCCCAATTAAAATTTGGTCCATATAACTTCCATAATTGATGGAAATGATATAAGATGTTAAAAGACCAATATATCCTTCAAATTTCTATATATTACTTTTTAAGGATATAAAATAGTGATGGACTAAAATACCCAGTGACCTTTCACATAAGCTTTTTTTTGTCTTTATTGCACCACTATTCATGCAACCATAATAATTCTATTTTAACAATTTGGATTTTTCATTGTTTTAATTTTTTTTTTATAAATAATTGAAAATCAACATTCTTTTCTATTTTAAATTATAAATAAAGAAAAATTATGTTCAAAAACTATTTTAAAAAATACTTTCTAAAAAAATGGTAACATGATTTATATTTTTTATATTTTCTTTTTGAAAAAACATTTAATTAAAAAATGAAAACTATTTTTAAAAATAAAAATTGAAAACCTTGTTTAGTTATACCAATGCTATCAAGTTATTATAACTGATTCTAATAATATTGTTTTGTCATATATATGAAGTTATTTGACAATGTCGAATATCACAAAACTCGAATTTGTGGCACTTGACATTTCGGGAAAGAATTATCTATCTTGGATCCTTGATGCTGAATTACATCTTGATGCAATGAACCTTGGAGCTACGATCAAACAAGGAAATCAAGCATCCCTGCAGGATTGCGCAAAAACATTGATTTTCCTTCGCCATCACCTTCATGAAGGTTTAAAAAATGAGTATCTTACGATAAAGGACCCTTTTACTCTATGGAGTAATTTGAAGGAAAGATATGACCACTAGAAAACTATGATTCTCCCAAAAGCTCGATATGATTGGATGCACCTAAGGTTGCAAGATTTTAAAATTGTTAGTGAATACAACTTCGCACTTTTCAAAATCAGCTCTCAATTAAAGCTGTGTGGAGAAAAAAATCACAGAAGAAGACATGTTAGAGAAAACTTTTACTACATTTCATGCCTCGAATGTGCTCCTGTAGCAGCAATATCGAGAGCATAGATTTACAAAATATTCTGAATTAATATCATGTCTTCTTGTTGTTGAACAAAATAATGAGCTTTTGATGAGAAATCACTAGTCTCGTCCAACTAGATCTGAACCATTCCTTGAAGTGAATGCAATATCGTCCCAAACTCGTGGATGTGGACGAGGACGATGACGTGGTCGTGGTCATGGAAGAAATACCCAATACCATGGTTCTTGTAGTAATAATTCTCAAAAAATGAAAGCCTTATTGCACCATCAGAAGTGGAACAATACTGAGACAAAACAAGAAAATGGGAAACGTTTATGAGATAAACCTCCTAAGAACCATGAGAATAATCGTTATAAATGTGGTATGAAAGGGCATTGGTCACGTACCTGTCGTATGCCCAAACATTTGGTCGACCTTTACCAAGCATCAATAAAAACAAAAGGAAAAGAGATAGAGATGAACTTTACTGATGGTGATGGATTGGACCTAACCTACTATGACATTGATTTCTTTGGAGGTCCCAATGAAAAAACAGATCATTTGATAAATGATGAGAAAATTAACATTGATTGATGTTACTTTATATATGAAATAATATATTATTATGTCTTATATTTACATCTGATTTTCTTTGTTATTTACTTTATGCCTTGTTTTTTTTTTTTTTTTGTTATATCTGAAATTTATGTGTTATTTGGTCTCAAGATGAATGAGGATGATGTATGTCTCGCAGACTGTGCGACCACACACAATTCTTCGAGATAAAAGATATTTCCTCGAATTGACATTAATAAAAGCTAATGTAAGTACCATATTTGGTACTACAAACTTAGTTGAAGGTTCTGGAAGAGCAAACATAATGTTGCCAAATGGAACTAGATTTCATATAAATGACGCTTTATATTCGAGCAAATCCAGAAGAAATTTGCTCAGTTTTAAAGATATCCGCAGAAATGGATATCATATTGAAACTATGAATGAAGATAATGTAGAATATCTTTACATTACTTCCATTATATATGACCAGAATCTTATAATGGAAAAACTCCTGGCTTTCTCCTCTAGGTTGTATCATACAACTATAAAGCCTATTGAATCATATGTTGTCGTGAACCAGAAGTTCAACGACCCAAAAGTTTTTGTCCTTTGGCATGACAGGCTAGGTTACCCAGGGTCTTCAATGATGCGTTGAATAATCGAACACTCACATGGGCATCCACTAAAGAACCATAAGATTCTTTCGCCTAATGAATACTCATGTGCTGCTTGCTCACAAGGTAAATTGATAATTAGACCATCTTTTACTAAAGTCATATCTGAGTCACCAGTATTTTTAGAAAGAATACATGAGGACATATGTGGGCCTATCCATCTATCATGTGGACCATTCCGTTATTTTATGATCTTAATAGATGCTTTTACTAGGTGGTCACATGTTTGTCTCCTTTCTACACGTAACGTTGCCTTTGCTAGACTCTTTGCACCAATAGTCAGATTACGAGCACAATTTCCAGATTATCCAATTAAGACAATACGTCTTGATAATGCTGGCGAATTTACTTCTCAAACATTCATTGACTATTGCATGTCAGTAGGGATAAATATTGAGCATCTTGTTGCTCATACTCATACCCAAAATGGTTTAGCAGAATCCTTCATCAAACGTCTCCAATTAATAGCTCGACCATTACTAATGAAAACCAAATTACTTACTTCCGCCTGAGGACATGCTATTATGCATGTTGCAGCTTTAGTCCGTATTCGACCTACAACTTACCATGAATACTCCTCTTCACAACTTGTGCTTGGAAAACAACCAAATATCTCTCACTTACGAATCTTTGGTTGTGCATTATATGTACCAATTGCACCTACACAACGCACTAAAATGGGTCCCCAATGAAGATTTGGGATTTATGTAGGTTTTGATTCTCCATCTATCATAAGATATCTTGAACCTTTGATAGGCGATGTTTTTTATAGTCCGCTTTGCGGATTTTCATTTTATTGAGAGTGTTTTCCCGTCATTAGGGGGAGAAAAGTCGATTCCCGAAGAACGATGAGAAATTAGTTGGAAGACATCTACTATGACCTATCTTGATCCTCGTACAAATCAATGTGAACTAGAAGTTCAAAGGATTATTCATTTTCAAAATCTTGCAAATTAATTACCAGATGTATTCATTGATAGAAAGAAAGTGACAAAGTCACATATCCCGGTTGCAAATACTCCAGCATGGATTGATGTCCTTGTAGGACAGTTAACAAATGAATCTAAGATATGCCTTAAGCATGGTAGACCTGTCGGCTTAAAGGATGTAACTCCCCGGAAGAGGAGAACCCAAGAAAAACTTGGCACCCTAGAAGAGACCATGAAAATGACTGATCAGTTTAAAATTGATAAATCTATAGCCTTAGAAGAGGCACAAATAATGCAGAAAGCCCCTGAAGAGGCACATATTGAACAAGAAGCCCTTGAAGAGGCACATATTGAACAAGAAACCCCTGAAGAGGCACAGGTACCTGAAAATTGTGAGATCTTAGTAAGTTATGTACACATGGGAGAAAAATGGGATCGAAATAATATTGTTATTAATAATATTTTTGCTTTCCAAGTGGCCTCTGATATCATAAGAAATGATGAAGATCCCGAATCACCGAATGTGGAAGAATGTCGACATAGAAATGATTGGCCAAAATGGAAAGAAGTTATACAGGCAGAGTTAAACTCATTAACAAAACGAGAAGTTTTTAGACCTATAGTCCAAACACCTGAAGATGTAAAGCCTGTTGGGTACAAATGGGTATTTGTACGAAAACGCAACGAGAATAATGAGATCATAAGATATAAAGCACCATTAGTAGCACAAGGCTTCTCGTAGAGACTTAGTATTGACTACGAGGAAACATATTCTCCCGTCATGGATGCAATCACATTGCGTTTCTTAATTAGTTTGGTAGTGTCAGAAGGACTGGATATGTGTCTCATGGATGTTATTACAACATATTTATACGGATCCATGGATAATGATATATACATGAAAATCCCTGAAGGATTTAAATTGCCTGGAGTAAATAGTACAAAGCCTCATAGCATGTACTCAATCAAGTTACAATGATCCTTGTATGGATTAAAGTAATCTGGACGCATGTGGTACAACCGCCTTAGCGAATACTTGCTAAAAGAAGGGTATGTGAATAACCCTATATGCCCATGCATCTTCATTAAGAAATCAGAAACCGGATTTGCAATTGTTGCAGTGTATGTTGATGACTTAAATATTGTTGGAACTCCTGAAGAGCTCACAAGAACAACAAATTACTTGAAAAAGGAATTTGAGATGAAAGATCTTGGAAAAACAAAATTTTGTCTCGGCCTACAAATCGAGTATTTTCCAAATGGAGTTTTAGTACATCAATCAACATACATAAAGAAAGTTTTGAAGCATTTTTATATGGATAAAGTGCATCCTTTAAGTTCTCCAATGGTTGTCCGATCACTTGATGTGAAAAAGGACCCATTTCGTCCTTGCGAAAAAGATGAAGAGTTACTTGATCCTGAAGTACCATATCTTGGTGCTATTGGTGCACTTATGTATCTTTCCAATTGTACACGTCCAAACATTGTTTTTTTTGTCAATTTATTAGCAAGATACATTTCCGCTCCAACTCGAAGACATTGGAATGGTATCAAACATATATTGCGTTATCTTCGCGGAACTACTGATATGAGTTTATTTTACTTAAGGGAATCAAAGCAACAATTGCTTGGATATGCAGATGCAGGATATTTTTCAGATCCACATAAAGGTAGGTCACAAACAGGGTATGTGTTTAATTGCAATGGTATTGCTATTTCATGAAGATCTGTCAAACAAACAATGGTGGCCACATCATCAAATCCTTCAGAAATACTGGCAATTCATGAAGCAAGTCGTGAATGTATATGACTAAGATCTATAATCCAACATATTCGGGAATCATGTGGACTCTCCTCTATCAAAGGTGACTCGACAATATTATTTGAAGATAATGTTGCATGCATTGCACAAATAATAGGGGGTTATATTAAAGAAAATAAAACTAAACACATTTCACCAAAATTCGTTTAGTATTAAGGGCCATCAATCCGTGCTGGAGTATTTGTAGTCGGGATATGTGAATTTGCTGTAAAAACACCCTTGTCAAAGGTTCAAGATATCTTATGATAGATGGAGAATCAAAACCTACATAAATCCTAAGTCTTTCTTGGGGACCCATTTTAGTGCGTTGTGTGGGTGCAATTGGTACATATATTGCACAACCAAAGATTCGTAAGTGAGAGATATTTGGTTGTTTTCCAAGCACAAGTTGTGAAGGGGAGCATTCGTGGTAAGTTGTAGGTCGAATACGGACTAAAGCTGCAACATGCATAATAGTTTTGAAAAGTGCGGAGTTGTATTCACTAACAGTTTTAAAATCTTGCAACCTTAGGTGCATCCAATCATATCGAGCTTTTGGGAGAATCACAGTTTTCTGGTGGTCATATCTTTCCTTCAAATTACTCCATAGAGTAAAAGGGTCTTTTATCGTAAGATACTCATTTTTTAAACCTTCATGGAGGTGATGGCGAAGGAAAATCAATGCTTTTGCGCGATCCTGCAGGGATGCTTGATTTCCTTGTTTGATCATATCTCCGAGGTTTATTGCATCAAGATGTAATTCAACATCAAGGATCCAAGATAGATAGTTATTTCCCGAAATGTCAAGTGCCACAAATTCGAGTTTTGTGATATTCAACATTGTCAAATAACTTCATATATATGACAAAATAATATTATTAGCATTGGTATAATTTTGATTATAAACAAAATCAAATAATTTGTTTATAACTTTTAACAATATGTAACAAAACAAATCAACAATAATATAAATATGTAAAATTTTATTCTATATAAATAACTTCAAGTTTAAGATACGAGAATTACCTTCAGAGCAATTCGTATTGATAACGTGTTGTAAAATGAGAATAAATGTGACTCAAATAAAAGTAGAGATGACTATGTATTACTTTAATAATATATATATATATATATATATATATATATATATATATATATATATATATATATATATATATATATATATATATATATAACGTGTTGTAAAATGAGAATAAATGTGACTCAAATAAAAGTAGAGATGACTATGTATTACTTTAATAATATATATATATATAGAGGAGAAAGAAATCAAAGAAGAGAAATGTTGAGAGAATGAAAGAAAGAGAGAGAGAGAATGAGAGAAAGATAATATTTTTCTTTTGCTCGAAATGCAACTTACATGGGGTGTAAGAAGCCTTTTATAGGCTTCATAATATGAACTCCCATTACTCATCTTAAAGATGAGTAAATGGAGTTCATAATGACCATCAATGTGGTTATTCATCACTTCATTTACAACAGTTTAGTACTATTTTTTATATGAAAATAATAAAAAGAATTAAATTTCATTCATTGATTATCCATTTTTATTTTTTTCCATTAATTATTTTAATAATAATAAAAAAATAGTATGTCTACAATTAAACAAAGAAATTGATCAATTATGTGTTTTTTGTGGGACTATCTTTTACATGAAAAATAATTAAATAACTAAATTATATATATTTATTACTCTTTTTAATTTTATTTTCTTTATTTATTTTTTTTCTAATAGAAAATTTTAATATATCCATAATTAACATAGTAATAAATCAATTGTGCATATTTTAATCTATTAAAATAAATTACTTTCTAATTTAAATAAATAAAATGAAATAAGGGGTTATTTCTAATTTTTAACATATCTTATATCAATATTTTTTTATGGTTAAATAATTAAATTTTTTTTTTCTTTAAGTCCAAAAATAAAATGAAATAAATAAATAAATTTGGTATTTTCTAACTGATCTTATATTCATATTTCTTATGGTTAAATAAATTTTTTATTCTTTTTTCTTTATTTCCAAAAATAAAAGGAAATAAATAAATAAACTTGGCTTAAATAATAGTTTTTAAGTAATTTCTTTGTCTTATTTTTAATTACATTTTGCATTGAAAATAAAATAAAATAACGGTTTATTTGTTTTAATTATTTTAAATGTCAAACTATTGGGAACTTAGTTTACACACTCATGTGGATATAATTTATACATATGTATGAAATTTATACCATTATACAATGTTATTACACTAATTGTACAAGGGGTGTACAAAACTGTACATTTTGAACAATTTTTTTTTCTTTTCTTGTCATCTAAGGATTATACGTTCTCCTACCACAAATTCTTTTATTTCATGTACTTTATTTAACTCGCATATAACAATTCAAATACTTACCTTAATAATGGTGTTTAGAGAAAAATTTTGTTTTTACGTTTTATATCATTTTTTAAATCAAACCATTGGAAACATGGTTCACACATCATATGTGGCACATAATGTATGCATATGGATGAAATTTGCATCATTGTACAAGAGTGTTATACTAACTGTACAAGGTAAATATTCAATTAGACAAGACAAATGTTCTAACTGTATAAAACAAATGTTCTAACTATACAAGAGGTATACAAGGCTATCATTTGTGAAAGATTTTAATCAATTTTGGACAACTTTTTTTTTTTTTTTTGTCTTGTCATCTAAGGATTGCACACTCTTAAGGTACACATTCCTCTATTACACACTCATCTTATGCACTTTATTTAACTCGCACATGATGATTCGAATACTTATCCCACTAATGATGTTTGAGAGAAAATTTTGTTTTTCCATCTTCCACTATTTTTTGAAACAAACCAATGAAAATATGGTTAACCTACCTATGGTTACACATTGAGTAGGGGGTATATGGAATTTGAGTTACTGTACAAGGTATTTACACTAAGTGTACATGACAAATATACTAACTGTACAAGGATATACAAGACTATTATTTATGAAGGATTTTAAGTGATTCTGAAAAACTTGTTTGTTTATTTCCCCTAACCGAGGATAAATGACATTCCTTATACACATTGGTTAAACATACATTCATCTCATGCACTTTATCTAACTTGTATATGGTCATTTGAATAGATATCTCACTTATGATGATTGTAAAACAAAATTATACAACAATTTTTCTTCTTTTTTAAAACCAAACCAATGAAAACATGGTTAACCAACCTATTGTTAGATATTCATGAGATGATGTATGAAATTTGAGTTATTGTACAAGGGTATTATACTAACTGTACAAGACAAATTTACTAATTGTACAAGGGTGTACAAGACTACTTTTTGTTAACAATTTCAAGTGATTTTGAAAAACTTTACCATTTTTTTCCACTCAAAGATTTTTTTTCCCCACTCAAATTCTCTCACTCAAGAATTGTTTCGAATTTTATTTTTTAAATTTCATCATCAAAATTTTGTAATTGCATATTTTGTTTTATAGTTTTAGCAATGTTATTTCTTTCTACAATTTTTTTTTTTTTTTGTGAAATTTTATCCAAACGAATCTATATTTTAAATTATAATCATATTTATCAAATTTTTTACTAAGATTATATTTAATATATTTGTACTCATTTATTTAAAAAATGAAAAAAGTAATTTTTTTTTTGTAAACATGTTCTATTACCTTTCAAGTAAAAAATTAGATAAGTTTGAAAGTCAATAAGAAAAATTAAATATCACTTTCAATAATTTTTAGATAAAATTTTATATAATATATTTTATTTAAAATTTAATTTCTAAAGTTTAACTAAAAAATTGTATTGACAATTTTCTTGTTGTGAGTCAAAATACTTTGCATTAGTCTATCTACATAAGAAAAATTATTAATATAATATTAAAACTTCATATCTTAGTTATTTTTTTCAATAAATTTATCTTTTTAAAATTTTTAAAGTAAAAACATTAAAAATTAAAAAGCTAAAAGGATATATATATATATATATCTAATAAAGTGAAGTGATAGTCAATTTTTAAATTTTTTAAAATATGGTTAATGTAGAAAATATAAAAAATAATTAAAATAAAAGAAAAATATAAATGAAAGGGTAATATAAATTTAAAATAAAAAATATTTGGATGAAAAATCCCAAAATTTTTATCATTACTTATAATAAGAGCAAAAAGATTCAATATCTTTAAAAATGAAAAACAAAAAAACATTATTGTTTTTCATTTGACAAAAAATAGAAATATAGATTGGAAAAAAAAGAAAAAAAAAGAAGTTAGAAATGAGTAATACTTAATAGGAAATAAAAAAAACACAAAAATTCACACTCACTTCTACTATGTAAGGGTTAAAGGTATTTTAGGGATTAATGAAAGACAATATCCTCCATCAACTGGGTAGGAGAAGTTGGTTTGAGAGTGAGAGATGGTGAGCTGAGTTGTAAAAGAGAGAGAGCGAAGTAGAAGGATTCTAGGTCAGTTTTGGGCCTTGGGGAGTTGCTTTTGAGAGTGGTCTAGGGGTGATAGTAAGATTGGAGTTGTAAAAGGAAATTGATTCGGGAAGGCTGGTGAGATACAGAGAGCTAAAGCAAAAGAAACAGAGGATAGACGAGGAAGAAACTTCAAGAAAAGGGCATTCCAGCTTGAAAACAGGGACTTCAGGTATGCTTTTATTTTCTTGCTCATTTCCATTTATTATTTGATTTTTCATTCTCTTTTGTTGTTTCTGAGTTGTCCGATTATTTGGGTGTATATGTGATATAACTCTGCTCTTTGTTTTGCTGGCTCCTGGATATTGATGCTTGGTTTGGGTGTGGATATCAAGCCACACATTTGGTTTTTATGAATCTCAAGAATGATTTTGGGCTGGTTGTCATTGTTTTTATCTGCTACTCTTCTTGGTTTTGTTGGAAAATGATTCCACTCTGTTTCAATTCCACCATGAAATTCTTGAGACTCATGACTCATTCATATCTAACATGGACTCTTTCCCTTGGTTCATAAGCTCACCGATACCTCATGGGGTGGAGCTTGTTTTGATGACCTTTTGATCTCTTATTCTTACTTTATTTTCTACTATTGTTTCTTTTTGGTTGTTTTCTTTTGTTTTTGGTATACATCATGTTGTGCATCATTAGTTGACAATGCCAGAGAGTGGCCCTTAGATGTTGTTGGAACTTGGAACCTAACATTTAAATGCTAGGAATTCAATCAAGGAGCGGTATTTGCATGGAGGAAAGACAATTGAGTTGAATCTTGAAGCTGAGTTTTCAAATTTGGCACTTTCAGTCAGCAGGTGGAGAGAATGCTAGAGTTGGTTACCTGTTTTGGAATATTTCTGATTATTGGGAGTTATGTATGAGTGAGAAGCTCATAGTTACCCCTAGATCTATAGAGGTCCCAAAGTTGAATGATTTGATGATACGGGAAAATGAAAATGGGTTTGATGGTCTGAGTATGTCGGAGGGCTTTTGAAGCCACAAGAGTAGAACCAGAAATGCTCAACTGAAGGAACGAGTATAGAGTGGATTATATTTTATAGAAATTTTGTACTAGGAGAACATGAAAAGTTTAGCATTATCATCCATCTAAGACGAAGTTAGAGACATTCTTAAACACTCACTTGCTCTCTGCCATTTTTGTACCTTGGGCCCCCACATTTGAATGGCCATTGCATTGTACACATCATCCTCTATATATGCATGGTGGGGGTGGTCACTTCTGGTCAGTAACATTTCCAGAATCATTCTACATGCACCAATTCGGTACCTAATCTAAGGAAATACTTCCAACGGCTCATCAGTCTGTAGAACAGTGATACAGTAGAAGCGTGTACTACTGAGATTTAAATTTTGAGAGTTTACTTTTGGATCCACTAGAGCGCCAAGCCAAGGAAGCCCTAGTCATTGGAACAATTAGAATTCGAATCAAGCAGGTCATGGAGAATCGAGCTCTAAATGCATCTCATTCAGTCACTGATTTGATGCATTTGTGTCAAGAAAGGAGTTTTGTTACACTGATTTTTCATCTAACTTTTTCTAGAATTTTCCTTAGTTTTTATACCTTTTCTGAATACACATCATCTTCTGGATAGTCTAGATCAAAATAGTTTATAATAGAAAACATTCTTTGAATATTTGTAACTGAATTCACGTGGAGATAATTTTCTATTTGTGTTCTTATGAATAGGGACAATGGTTTGTGATCTTATGAACATGGTCTCTAATTCGTGTTCTTAATAATACGAACCATCATTTGTGTTCATAGGAACACGACTTTGTTCATATTTATTAGAACACAATTTAAGTTTTGTGTCATAGTAAACACGGTACGATCGTGTTCATCAAAGCACAACTTAAATCGTAAGATTCGGTTTGCGTTCATAAGTATATAATTCAATATCCGTGTTCATAAGGACACAAGTAATAATTATATTGTCCACTTAATTGCCCTTCATTTTTCCTTTCGTCTCAATGGACATGAAAACTCCTTTGGGTGGGAGAAAAATAGAGTTTTTATACTAAAGACAAAAAGGATAAAAACATTTATTGCCATCGTACACGCTTGATTTTTGGTTCAACAGAGAGAGGGCTCACGCAGAGGACACGTGGCATCAACTTTTGGTACACCTGGAAATAGGTGGCGTGTGATGATAACGCCTTTTAGTTGCCTTGGACTATTTCCTTGATGTTGGTGTCTATTCAATTTTTACTTTAATAAAAATTTTTCCTATTCTTCTTCTTTGGTGCTCCAATTTTACTACTTTGTCGATTTTTCTTTTTTCGATTATTATTATTGGTAAGTCCCATTCTCTAGTACTTCTTGTGCTTTATTGGTTTGGATTTGATTTAGTTGTAGTTGCATTTTGCTAGTTTTAGGTTTTCGCTCTCTTTTGCTACTACTTGCTCTTGGGGTACTTTGTGTTTAGGGCATTTGTACCTTTGCTGGTTGTTTCCCTTGGAGGGTTTGCCTTAGGTTGCCTTTTGCTAGTACTTTTAGGGATGTCTTGTTTTGGTGGTTCATCTGAGTCGACCTAGTCAGAGGGAGAGGCAATGGAACCGATAGGGGATCAGGCCAACTCTCCCACCTTGAGTGATGGTTTGAGCGATATCGATATTGATATTGGCGAGTCTAACGAGGGGATGGATATGTTAAAACTACAAGAATATGATTTCCATTGTAAATATTCTGTCTTTGATGATATAGAAATTTGCTTTCCCACAAACCCTTTTGAGGTTATTAACACATTTTGCCTAGGAGGGTCATGTTCATTATTGTATTTTCCCTGAGAACTTTTGAGGTAGGGTTTCATCTACTCCTTCCTTCGTTGGTACGTCAATTTTTGCATTACTCTCATATTCACCCTGTTCATATTCACTCAAATATTATTCATGTTTTAATGGGGATTTCTATTCTTAACTTTATACATGACATGGATTTAGATTTAGAGGAAGTACTATTTATTTATCCCCTTAAGTTGTTAGTGAGAGGGAAATTTTTGTTTTGTGTTGATTCTCGTTCTCTTCAACTGGTGATGGGGCTCCCTACCATGAACAAGGGTGTAGTTCAAGGTAATGTTGTCATGTCAAGAAACTGGGGTTGTAACCAAGGACTCCCAATCTATGGCTCTCTGTGTTCTGGGTACCAAGGTTTGAAAAATCGGTTTTTACCATTGAAATATTGACGAAAAATCGGTTATCCGCGGTGGTTGAAACAAAATTGGCCATCGACGGTTAGGAGAAAAATTGGCAAAATATAAAAAAAATCGCTGATATATCGACAAAATTTCGATCAATGAGCGAAAAATCGGCTGTGGGGGTGACGTGTGCGTGGGGAAAGGGCAGTCTCAAAAAATCGTCGATAAATTGACAAAAAATCGATGATTATTTGAATTATTTATTTATTTATTTAGTTTGTTTATCCATTTTTAATTATTTATTTTAAATTTATAATTTATTTTAAATTTATATTATCATTTTATTTTATATTATCCTTTTATTTTTAATTAATTTTTATATTTATCTCATTAATCCTATTTAAAAAAATTACTATCATTTCACTCTTAATTTTTTATTATTTATCTCTTTAATTTTATGTAATTTTAAATATTTTTATTTTAAAATATTAAAAATTTAATTTTTACTCAAAATTTGCTATAATAAAAAAAAATTTAATGAATTCCTAATATTTTATAAATTAAAATTAATTTGATAAGATAAATTATTAATAATTTTAATTATTTAAATAAATTAATATTAATAGAAAAAATTGTCACCACAGATTTGCAATAAAATTTTCGAAATTAAATCTTAAATAAATTATTTTATATAAATCAATTTAATTATTTATTTAAAATGTAATAAAACATGTTTTAGTAAAAGTATTTTTAAAATTTTAAAATAAATGAATATAAATATAGCAAAGGAATTTAAATTATTATTTTTTTTTATAAAAATTTGATAAATATTATATTTAATCATACTTATGTCAATTACACTTACAAAATAACTTTAACATGTATATTCTTATTTGTTTTTATCCTTTTTTTTTTTTTTTTGAAGTTTTTTCAAACATTCCCATAAATATTGAATAATTTTCTTATAATCGATATTTTTATCAAAATATCTATCGATATATTCATATTTACCGATATTTCAAATCTTGCCTACGTATTCTTGGCCATTTGTCCTTATCTTTTCCCCCTTATCCTTTGAAAGTTAATTTTTCTTTTATCGTGTAGAATTGACAGAATGAGGGCAGAGGGTTGACTGGTTGTCTCCATCTAGTTTGGAAAATATTGTTTTGTATTGGGCCCTAGTGAGAAGGAAAGACGGTAGAGCTTCCTAGTAACTCGTCTTAAAATGCTTATGTAACGACCCGCACCCAACCATGTAGATATTGTTCGCTTTGGGCCCAAGGGGGCCCTCACGGCTTTAAAACGCGTCTACTTGGTTAAGAGGAGCCTCTACATATATAGCGCCAGGAACATTCTCCCCTATCCGATGTGGGACATCACAAACACCCCCCCATGCAGACACAACGTCCTCGTTGTGTCCCATGGGATTGCGGGGCCAAACAGACAAACACCCCTTACGGAGCCAAACACACCCCCACACCGGGGTCGGGGATCGGCTCTGATACCATTTGTAACGACCCGCACCCAACCATGTAGATATTGTTCGCTTTGGGCCCAAGGGGGCCCTCACGGCTTTAAAACGCGTCTACTTGGTTATGATCTGTGAATATCTCACAAGTTTCACCAAAAAGAAAATGTCTCCAAATCTTAAGTGCAAAAACCACAGCAGCTAACTCCAAATCATGAGTAGGGTAGTTCCTTTCATAAGGCTTCAACTGTCTAGAAGCATAAGCTACAACTCTCCCATGCTGCATAAGAACACAACCCAAACCCTGATGAGAGGCATCACTATACACCACAAATCCTCCTGAACCTGAAGGGATAGTAAAAATAGGAGCTGACACTAATCTATTCTTCAACTCTTGGAAGCTACATTCACAATCATCAGACCACTCAAACTTAACTCCCTTTTGTGTCAATTTAGTTAAAGGTAGGGCAATCTTAGAGAACCCTTCTATAAACCGCCTATAGTAACCAGCAAGTCCCAAGAAACTTCGAATCTCAGTCACAGTACTAGGTCTTCTCCAATTAGCTACAGCATCTACCTTTCCAGGGTCAACTGAGATGCCATCATTGCTTACCACATGCCCAAGGAAAGAAATCCGGTCTAACCAAAACTCACACTTCTTCAGTTTAGCATACAACTGCTTATCTCTGAGGGTCTGTAATACAATACTCAAATGGCCCTCATGCTCCTCTTTACTTCTTGAGTATACCAAGATGTCATCTATAAAAACCACCACAAACTGATCTAGATAGGGCTTGAATACCCTATTCATTAAGTCCATAAAAGCAGCAGGTGCATTAGTCAAACCAAAAGGCATAACTAAAAACTCATAATGCCCGTATCTAGTTCGAAAAGCAGTCTTGGGTACATCTTCACTTCTAACCCTTAACTGATGATAACCAGATCGAAGATCAATCTTAGAGAACACACAAGCACCTTGTAGCTGATCAAACAAATCATCAATCCGAGGAAGGGGATACTTGTTCCTCACTGTCACCTTATTCAACTCCCTATAGTCAATGCAAAGTCTCATTGAGCCATCTTTCTTTTTCACAAATAGAACAGGAGCTCCCCAAGGTGAAACATTGGGCCTGATAAAACCCTTGTCTAATAACTCCTGAAGCTGAACTTTCAACTCCTTAAGCTCCACAGGTGCCATCCTGTATGGGGCCTTAGACATAGGACCTGTTCCTGGTACCAGATCGATGGTGAACTCCACCTCTCTCTCTGGTGGCAAGCCAGGCAAATCCTCTGGAAAGACATCAGGATACTCCCTTACTATGGGTATGTCTTCTAACTTCAAATCACTTTCATTACTCATCACACTAGCCAAAAATCCTTGGCAACCCTTCTTGAGCAAGCTACTAGCTCGCAAGGCTGAGATCATACGCAGTGGTCTGTCCACATGCTTCCCTTCAAAACTAAACTTAGGCTGACCAGGAATACTAAACGTCACCCTTTTCTCAAAACAGTCAACAGAGGCATGGTAGGAAGCTAACCAATCCATCCCCAAAATCACATCAAAATCCTGAAGGTCAAGGAGTACTAAGTCAACTGGCATTTCCCTATAACCAATCATCACAATACAATTTCTAAGCATTCTACTGGCCACAACAGAATCTCCCACAGGAGTAGCAACAATCAAATCAAAGTCCATGCTAGCAACAGGCAAACCCAACAAACCAGCAAAAGATACTGAAACAAAAGAGTGTGTTGATCCAGGATCAATCAAGACTCTAGCAAATAAGGTGTGGATTCGGAGAGTACCTGTCACCACATCAGAAGTGGCCTGAGCATCTCGATGAGTCATTGCAAACACCCGCCCTTGGGCTTTGGGTTTCTGTTTATCCTCCTTATTTTCCTCTTTAGGCTTCCCAATGATGAACTTCCTATTCTCTGGACAATCTCTGATCAAATGTCCTTGCTTCCCACAACCAAAGCAAGCTCCAGTCTCTCTATAGCATGGCCTACCCCCATGCTTCTTGCCACAAGTAGGACAAATCCCATCCAAATTCTGCGTTGTCTTCCCTTTATTCTGATTTCTTCCTGATGTAGCCCTTCGCTGTGCTTGATTACCATGAGCACCATCACTTCTATTTCGCTTCCTTTGCTGTTCCCTATACTGATGAAGCTCCTCATTATCTTTCTCTGCTATAAGGGCTCTATCAACAACCTCTGAATAGACACCAAGCTTCAGAATAGATATCTTGTTCTTCAAATAAGGCTTCAATCCATCCTGAAACTTTAATGCCTTTTCCTCCTCTGTAGCAATCAACTGTGGGGAAAAACGTGATAACTCTGTAAATTTGGCCTCATACTGAGCCACAGTCATATCCCCCTGTTCCAAACGAATAAACTCCCCCACCTTCCGCCGCCTAACACTGTCAGGGAAATACTTCTTGTAGAAAGCCTCCCGAAATTGTCTCCATGTTATGGGTCCCTGATCCTCCAAAAGTCTCCTAGTCATACGCCACCAATGATCTGCCTCTTTATCTAACATAAAAGCTGCATAAGAGGCTTTTTGCTCCTCAGAGCAAACTATTACATCAAAGAATTTCTCCATCTTAAGGATCCAAGCCTCTGCCTCTGTGGGATCTGTAGCACCAGAAAAGTAAGGAGGACCCAATTTCTTGAAGTCATCAAAAGAGCTACCCCTAGAAGATGAAGACTGTCCCTGAACATTAGTCCCAGCAGCTCGAGCTTGGCGTTCAACTAAACCAGCTAGTGTCCCAAGATACCTATAGATCCCTTCTGCACTCACAGGAGGCAAACCCTCAACTGGAGGTACATCATCATTAGCCTGACTGTTTTGTGAAGAAGTTGTTCTTCTTGGTGGCATGATGTCCTAAAATAATAAGACATAACTAAATTAGTCACTAAAGAACCAATTAGAAAATTTCCAAATAAAGAAAGAATTGGAATTTATACTAAATGAAACTAAAACTTAAACAAATGCGTCACTCATCTATCCCCAATCTAAACCAATTCAAATTCCCATCAAGATCAAAACCTAGTGCTCTGATACCACTCTGTCACGCCCCAAGACCCACTCCAAGGGCGTGACGGTCATTTCATACCTCAAACCCGAAGGCTTAAAGTATAATCTGACCCAAACAATCATATTGTAAATTTGTGATGTCCCACATCGGATAGGGGAGCAAGTTCCTGGCGCTATATATATAGAGACTCCTCTTAACCAAGTAGACGCGTTTTAAAGCCGTGAGGGCCCCCTTGGGCCCAAAGCGGACAATATCTACATGGTTGGGTGCGGGTCGTTACAAATGGTATCAGAGCCGATCCCCGACCCCGGTGTGGGGTTTGTTTGGCTCCGTAAGGGGTGTTTGTCTGTTTGGTCCCGCAATCCCATGGGACACAACGAGGACGTTGTGTCTGCATGGGGGGGTATTTGTGATGTCCCACATCGGATAGGGGAGCAAGTTCCTGGCGCTATATATATAGAGACTCCTCTTAACCAAGTAGACGCGTTTTAAAGCCGTGAGGGCCCCCTTGGGCCCAAAGCGGACAATATCTACATGGTTGGGTGCGGGTCGTTACAAATGGTATCAGAGCCGATCCCCGACCTCGGTGTGGGGGTGTGTTTGGCTCCGTAAGGGGTGTTTGTCTGTTTGGCCCCGCAATCCCATGGGACACAACGAGGACGTTGTGTCTGCATGGGGGGGTGTTTGTGATGTCCCACATCGGATAGGGGAGAATGTTCCTGGCGCTATATATGTAGAGGCTCCTCTTAACCAAGTAGACGCGTTTTAAAGCCGTGAGGGCCCCCTTGGGCCCAAAGCGAACAATATCTACATGGTTGGGTGCGGGTCGTTACAAATGGTATCAGAGCCGATCCCCGACCCCGGTGTGGGGGTGTGTTTGGCTCCGTAAGGGGTGTTTGTCTGTTTGGCCCCGCAATCCCATGGGACACAACGAGGACGTTGTGTCTGCATGGGGGGGTGTTTGTGATGTCCCACATCGGATAGGGGAGAATGTTCCTGGCGCTATATATGTAGAGGCTCCTCTTAACCAAGTAGACGCGTTTTAAAGCCGTGAGGGCCCCCTTGGGCCCAAAGCGAACAATATCTACATGGTTGGGTGCGGGTCGTTACAGCTTATGGGTAACCCTCGCCTGTTCCATGTCCAACAAATTCCTCAACTAATATCCTCGCTAGATAGATATGATGCCCGTCTTCATAAAGTTGGAAAGATGATTATCATAAAAATTATTTATATCATTTTATATATTTATATATTATTTTATTTAAAGGAGATAGTTTATTGTTAAACTATAAATCTTTAGAAGAATTGTGTTTTGGGCCTAGTTGGACTCAAAAATTAATATTTGATCCATATATCATGCATATTTAAGTTCAAGACCTAAACAAAATATGAAAATTAAGATGAAGAATATTGTCTTTCATTAATCCTTAAAATACCCTTAACCCTTATATAGGCACAAGTGAGTGTGAATTTTATTTTTATTTTTTTGTGTTTTTTTCCCTTTTCTATTCCCTATTAAATATTACTCATTTCTAACTTTTTTTTTTCTTTTTCTTCCAATCTATATTTCTATTTTATATAAAATAAAAAGCAATAATATTTTTTGTTTTTCATTTTTAAAGATATTGAATAGTTTTCAATTTTCATTTTTAAAAATAGTTTTCATTTTTTAATTAAACGTATTTTCAAAAAGAGACAATATAGAAAATAAAAATTATTTTTAAAAATAAAAACTAGAAAAAAATTTTAAAACCAAACTTAAATCTAATCTATATAATTTTTAGTTACTTGTTTTCATCTAAAATAAGTAAATATACATTTCAAGCTTTTTATATAAGAAAAATTCAATTTCTACTATGTATTGATATAATCCACTTCTAAAATTAGGTCATATGAAAACATTTTAATTGAGTACTTAAAATAAAAACTCTCCATCCATCCTCTTTATTTTTTTTTTCTTTTTCTTATTTTAATAAATTTTCAATTAATTCAAATCATTAAAAAAAATTCTTAATAAACAAATTTGTAACATTTCATATAACTTATTATTAAATATCATGTTCAAAAAGTTATTAAAATAAGGAAAGAAGAAGATTAAAAAAAAAAAATTAAACTTTTTATTTTATAATAGTAAAAAAAACTTTAAAATACTTTATTGTATAAAAAAAAAATTAAAATAGTGAATATATTTATTTTAAATGGTATTTTAATCATTAAATTATTTACTTCTAAAATGTAAAAGATAAAATAAATGTAAAAGATAATTTTTATTTATTTAAATTAATATTTTTTTAGAAAGTATTTTCCAAAACAATCTTTGAATCATTAATATAATTTTTGTTTATTTACGATTTAAAAATAAAAAATAATGTTAAATTTTCAATTATTTATAAAAGAGTTTAAAAAAATAATGAAAAATCCAAAAATTGTTAAATAAGAAAGAATAGTGACAAGTAGTAGAATAAAGACAAAAATGGGTCAAATGGATATTTTTGTCAATTACTATCTCATATCCTTATCATCAATTATGGGTGGTTGGAGGACCTTATCTTAATTACGAACCCTATATGGGTTGAAAACATAATTGTCCTTAAATCTTTCTAGGAAAACTTCTAAATTTATTTTAAATTAATGTTTGAAAATTAATTTTAGTAATAAGTAATAATTTTTATCACATTTCTTCCTTTCGTATTATTGTCATTCCAAATTGAATGACTTTTTAAAAATATTTTAATGATTATAAGGAAAAATTAATTATTTTCAAAATCTTTCTAGTAATTAATGATTATAAGGAATTGAATTAATTATTTTAGATAGAGAAAAGTTTAACATCTTTTATAGACTAGTAAGAAATTAAGGAAAAAATAAATCATAGTGAAATATTAATATACAACTTTTCATAAACCACCCAATATGATATAGATGGGAAAACATTATTAAATTATATTGTATTATTATTAATGAACTCTTTAACTCTCCAAATCAATCCATATCCTCCCCTAAAGTATGTGTAGACATAAAAAAAATAAATTTGTGGATTAAATGTAACGACCTGCACCCAACCATGTAGATATTATCCGCTTTGGGCCCAAGGGGGCCCTCACGGCTTTAAAACGCGTCTACTTGGTTAAGAGGAGCCTCTACATATATAGCGCCAGAAACTTCCTCCCCTATCCGATGTGAGACATCACAAACACCCCCCCATGCAGACACAACGTCCTCGTTGTGTCCCATGGGATTGCGGGGCCAAACAGGCAAACACCCCTTACGAGGCCAAACAAACCCCTACACCGGGGTCGGGGATCGGCTCTGATACCACTCTGTCACGCCCCAAGACCCACTCCAAGGGCGTGACGGTCATTTCACACCTCAAACCCGAAGGCTTAAAGTATAACCTGACCCAAACAATCATATTGTAACTGGATGTTACCAATTACCAAATACCTGTTCAGAGTAGCAGAATAAAATCTAAAATCCTCAAAATTCAATTTCCAAATAACTTCCAAATACCAAATGATCCAAATGAACATAACTAATAGTTAAAACAAAATCCAACATAAAATCCTAAGTCAAATCCTAATGATGACCATTCCTCAGCCTAGCCATCACTCCTCACTCGAACTAAGAGTACCTGAAAAATTTTCAACAATTGGGAATGAGCTCACAGCCCAATAAGGAATATTAATGCAATTCATGGATCAAATATTTTCATTTCAAATAGGAGATATCATTTTCTTTTCATCAAATATCAGAGTTTCAAAGATACTAATATATTCAAAATTCAACCAACCATTTTCATATCAAATTCAAACACTTTCACATAAGATTCAATCAAATCCATTCAATTTGCATTACTCTGGTTATCAAATATCAAATGCCCAGTTAGGTGGGACTTTTCAAATGGGTGGCTAGCCTCAAATTGTTCCTGGTGGACGGAACCAAACACTACTAGTACTAGTAACCTCTAACCAAACCCCTAGAGGCTGGGGTCCAAATCAATTACATTCCCACCATGAAATGTAAAAGTCAACTATTATATCCCGTTGACAGGGCCGAATAGTCAACTATTATATCCCGCTGACAAGGGCCAAATAAACCAGAGTGATGTTTTTGTTCAAGTATTCAAATTTACACAACATAATATCTCCATATTTTGTGTTATAAATAAACAAAATATTCCAACATAATATTTAGTGCAAAACAGTTTGATCCATGCATGGTAACAAAATATCATTTTCTTTTCCACAATTCAAAATAACATATAAAATAATTTAATTTTATAAATATTGCATTAACTTCCCTTACCTCAAAATGTGCAAAGACCTTGAAGGAAAAAAATACCCTGAAAAGTCTACTCCTCACCTAACACAATAAAAAGACCACTATTACTATTTACCTCAAAATATAAATCTGATAGTCCTAAAAATTTCTAAATGTTAAGATTAATATTTCTGATTAACAAAGTAATAATTTAATTAGTTTGTGATGTCCCACATCAGATAGGGGAGGAAGTTCCTGGCGCTATATATGTAGAGGCTCCTCTTAACCAAGTAGACGCGTTTTAAAGCCGTGAGGGCCCCCTTGGGCCCAAAGCGGACAATATCTACATGGTTGGGTGCGCGTCGTTACAAATGGTATCAGAGCCGATCCCCGACCCCGGTGTGGGGGTTTGTTTGGCCTCGTAAGGGGTGTTTGCCTGTTTGGCCCCGCAATCCCATGGGACACAACGAGGACGTTGTGTCTGCATGGGGGGGTGTTTGTGATGTCCCACATCGGATAGGGGAGGAAGTTCCTGGCGCTATATATGTAGAGGCTCCTCTTAACCAAGTAGATGCGTTTTAATTTTGTAACGACCCGCACCCAACCATGTAGATATTGTCCGCTTTGGGCCCAAGGGGGCCCTCACGGCTTTAAAACGCGCCTACTTGGTTAAGAGGAGCCTCTACATATATAGCGCCAGGAACTTCCTCCCCTATCCGATGTGGGACATCACAAACACCCCCCCATGCAGACACAACGTCCTCGTTGTGTCCCATGAGATTGCGGGGCCAAACAGACAAAGCCAAACAAACCCCCACACCGGGGTCGGGGATCGGCTCTGATACCATTTGTAACGACCCGCACCCAACCATGTAGATATTGTCCGCTTTGGGCCCAAGGGGGCCCTCACGGCTTTAAAACGCGTCTACTTGGTTAAGAGGAGCCTCTACATATATAGCGCCAGGAACTTCCTCCCCTATCCGATGTGGGACATCACAATAAATTACCACTAATTTGGTCTTTAAAAAGAATAAATTAAAAAAAAAAAATCCTCTTATGGATAAGTTTCCCTAATCTCCAACTATAAAAATTATAAAAATAATAATAAGATTATTATTATTATTATTATTATTATCTTGTTGGTAAAACTCTCCGGAGAAGAAAATTTGTTAAAATTAAGTAACTAAATATCTTAAATTAAGCAATTAAAATTCAGGAATTTGAAATTCAAATTCCCTATCTTCACCTATAAATAGAGGTGTCTTCCATCAAGAAGAGGAGATTCAGTCAGAAAAATCCAAAAAAGAAAATCCTAAGGAGAAAATCAAAAGGTAATTTCGTACGGAAAAGAGGGGGTTTCACAACAAAAGAAAGAACTTCATCAAATCTTCCGAGTTCAATAACGTGTTCTTCGCTATTCAACAAGGTCATTCGGGAATAAGGCACTTGTTGCACTTGTTGCATTAATCTTTGAAATCAAAAAAACGTCATCGCTGTCTTCCAAAGTGTGATCAAGGCAAAAGAATTAGAGGAAAAATATTCTTTCGGAAAGAGTATTATTTTTTAGATTGTACCCATAATATTTTAATTTCAATAAATATTTTGTTCGCTTGTGGGTACTGTATGTTTTATACATAATGCACATAATCCTAAGTCTCTTTATCTACATTCACATTAAATCCACCATCTTTGAATTTATGTTTCAAAGAACACATTATATATCTAAATCTATTTAATGGACTTTTCAATTAATTCACATGCTTTGAATATTTACTCTAAATATGAATAATAAGTGCATTAGCATGTATTTAAATTATATGATTAAAAAGATAAAAATGTTCAATTCAGTATTTAAATCTTAAAATTTTCAAAATCACTCTTTTTCATTAAATTCGAGTTCTCCTCTTTGAGTTTATTTTTGTTTATACATGAGAACATCATCCATTATTCTTTTTCATTTAATAAATTTTAATACTAAAATATATTTTATATATATATATATATATATATATTCCTAACTATTGTTTAATTGAAAAATATTAAAAAGAATAAATATATTAAAAATTATATAAAAGTTATATGTTGTCTTCTATCATTCATGTAAAACAATTTTTTTTTAATGATATATGTAATTGAAAATAAAGAAAAAATATATAAAAAATTTAAACTTGTATTTATATGAACATTATATTCTATTTAAATAGTGAGTGGTAATACTTATTTTGCAATTTTTCTAATGATATATGTAATGATAATTTAAAATAATTCAATGACAAGTTATAAATAAAATAGTGAAAATTGAATACTTTTATGGTATTAAATGAACGAGGGGTATTTTAGGAAGGAAAAGAAGTGCAAAATATTTTTACTTTTATAAACAAAGTCAATACAAGTTATTATTATGGTGGGAGAAATAAAAGATATTTTCATTACCCAATGAATTTTTATTTAATATAAACGGAAATTAATTTTTTTTAAAGGAACTTTTTAGATAAAAATGTTTTACAATTTTTTTTTTTTTAAAAAATTTGATTGAGTAAAACTTAGAATCAAATGAAAGGAGAAAAAAATATTAACATAAAAAAAAAAAGAAAACATGTCTATCTTCATCATTAAATTATTTAAAACTAAAAAAGAAAAAGTTAAAATCTTCTTGTAGAATTTATTTTTATCTTAAAATTATCACTAAGTAAACAAAAAATAAAAAAATAGAATCTTCTTTTACAATTTAACATATTAATACCTTAATAGATTTTGAATTAAAATAATTTATTTAATACAAGTAGAAAATTGTGAATTATTATAAATAAATTTTGACTTAAAAAAATTATTTCAAGTAATAAAAATTTTGGATGATTATAAAAATAAATTAATGAACTCTTTTCTACTTGTATTATTAGATGGGGAAAACATTATTAATTATATTGTATTATTATTAATGAACTCCTTAACTCTCCAAATTAATCCATATCCTCCCTAAAGTATGTTTTATACATAATGCACATAATCTTAAGTCTCTTTATCTACATTCACATTCAATCGATCATCTTTGAATTTATGTTTCAAAGAACACATTATATATCTAAATCTATTTAATGGACTTTTCAATTAATTCACATGCTTTGAATATTTACTCTAAATATGAATAATAAGTGCCTTAGCATGTATTTAAATTATATAATTAAAAAGATAAAAATGTTCAATTCAATATTTAAATCTTAAAATATTCAAAATCACTCTTTTTCATTAAATTCGAGTTCTCCTCTTTGAGTTTATTTTTGTTTATACACGAGAACATCATCCATTATTCCTTTTCATTTAATAAATTAATGCATGAGTTTCAATGTTTATCTAATATAATAAATTTAAAAAAAAACTTTTTAAAAATTATTACTAAAAATTTATATGACTATAAAAGAAAATATACAAGTAGGATGTAAATAAGAGATTAATAAATGATGAAATCAACATCAGAACACCATCCACGACCCACATGCATGAATGTATACTACCACTGGTCAATAAAAAAAATTCAACTCCATAGAAGAACCATCCAATCCAAGAAAATCCGGATCAAAGAGTGATGGAGGGCGCCGTGCCAATTGGAATAATCAATGAATACGAATAATGGTAAAAGTGACCCACATCCCATTCATACCACCGCCCAACAATCAATCAAACAAACTGCTACCTAACGCTATATGACTTGATCAAACTAAATTTGCTCGATATTCAAATGTGAAAGCAGTTTACAAGTTCAGATTTTTTATTTTTCTTGGGTCAGCGTCAATTGCATGCGGAAAAAACCAATCTATTTATTTTCTAGACCTTCACCCGTGGTTGATTTATCATTCAATTTCGGACACGAAAATAAATTTAAAGTATTTTCACTTAATTTTTGTCGACTGTTTTTAGTAATTTAAAAAGATATAGAAAATATTTCAGAAACTTTTATATGTACAAGACCTTCAATAGGCGAATCCAAGACAGAAGGCCAAGTAGCTTTGTAGAGGCATTAAATTTGGAAGTTATCGTGATCATGTCGTTGATGTGGAGTCGAGGGCATGATCAGATGGTCAGCAAGTCTAGAGGTTTGAAAGGTTCAAACCTGTATGGCTGTATCAGCACGGCTCTTCTCCCAGTATCGTGGCATGGGGTGGAAATGGAATATGACATGACTGCCTCACTGTCACTCTCGTCGCTCCCAACTCCTAACGCCGTTTAGCGTTTCTTCACATGCTTCTTGACTTCGACAATTCCACTTCTCCGGTCTTCTCTCTGAAATCTATATCATTATCTTCCTCAACTGGTTCTACTATTATTCACCCTTCCATGGCCTCCTTTTCTTTAGCTCCTTGCCTTCTCTTCCTCCTTTTCTTCTTTTTCATCGTTAATGGCGCTGCACAATCTCAGTCTTCATCTCTTGATTTTGTGTACAATGGCTTTAATCGCACAGAAACAAACTTCACTCTGAAGGGTGCCACTATATTATAAAACCCAGTGGCGCACTTGAGCTCACCAACAGGTCACGTGATGTAATCGGGCATGCATTCTATCCTGACCCAATCAATCTGTTGAACTCTTCCAACAATATTTCTTCATTCAGCACCTCCTTTGTTTTCTCAATCATTCCCTCCGGCTCTGACGGAGGCGGCTACGGCCTCGCATTTTTGTTATCACCATCTACAGACCTACAAGGGGCTGACAGTGGGCATTATCTGGGAATTCTCAACTCCACGAATGATGGTGATGAATCAAACCACATCTTTGCGGTTGAATTCGATACAGTTAACGGACACAATGAAGGCAAAAGCAGTGAAGGTAACCATGTTGGAATCAACATCAATAGCATGGATTCAGTTGCAACAGAACCTGCTTCATATTATGTCAATGATACAGACAAGAAGGAAGAGGTAAATTTGGACAGTGGACATATCCAAGCTTGGATCGACTACGCGGATGGTGTTGTAAATGTCACAATCGCTCCATTATCGGTTCCGGACAAACCAATGAAACCGCTCATGTCTAAAGAAATCGAGCTACCTGGGGTTGTCACGAACAGTATGTATGTTGGTTTTTCTGCATCCACGGGAGAAGAGAGGAGCTCTCATTACATATTGGGATGGAGTTTTTGCATCAATGGAAGAGCTCGTCCGCTCAATCTTTCTATGCTCCCAGCGCCACCAATCTTTTTAAGGTTTTAATTGCGGCTTTAGCTGTGATCCTTTTGGTGTTCGGAGCAACGGTTGATTTGACGTGTTGTATAAAAGTGTTAGAAGTTTGCTTTTTGGACTGCCATGTTATGTTTTAATTTTTCAAAGTTTCAATAAAACCGAGTCATTGTTAGTTCCTATTCTTTAGGAGATGTGAGTCCACTTTCATAAATTGTGGATCACGTACTATCTGTTTTGAATTTGAGATTTTTTTTTTCTCTTTTCAGTTATTTCCCAGTTCTATAAATGTACGCTGGATGGAGGAAATAAAAGTGACTTCCGCTGATATATTTTCTCTATTTTCTATTGTCTTCTTTCCTTAGCTTGTCTTAAAACACCAACAATTGCTATCAGAGCTTTATATTCTTGAGGGACCGTGAGTGAAAAAAATTGTGAGCTTTCAAGAAAGTTGAGGGCCACCAAAACACCACGTATTCCACCAAAATTTCAAGCATGGAAGGAGACTTAAGTTTCTCAGCAATGGCACCTCCAGTCTTCAATGGTGATAATTACACCATATGGGCTGTGAGGATGGAAGCCTACCTAGATGCTGTAGATCTATGGGAAGCTGTTGAAGATGACTATGATGTTCCTCCGCTATCAGACAACCCAACGATGGCTCAAGTCAAGAATCACAAGGAAAGGAAAACCAAAAGTCTAAGGCAAAAGCTTGCCTACTTGCAGTAGTTTCAGCTACAATCTTCACCCGAATTATGTCTTTGAAATCAGCCAAAGCCATATGGAGTTATCTCAAATTTGAATATCAAGGAGATGATCGAATTAAAGGCATGAAAATGCTGAATCTAATAAGAGATTTCGAGTTGCAGAAGATGAAAGAGTCAGAAACCATCAAGGAGTACTCTGAAAGGCTTTTGAGCATAGCCAACAGAGTAAGATTGCTTGGTTCGGAGTTTAAAGACTCTCGTATTGTTGAAAAAATTCTGGTTACTATTCCTGAAAGATTTGAAGCTATACCAAAGATTTGTCCAAAATCATGTTGGTAGAGTTGTTGAACTCTTTGTAGGCACAGGAACAATGGATGGTTATGAGACAAGAAGCAATTGTAGAGGAAGCCTTGCCCGCCAAACATGAAGATGGTTAGAGAAACAAAAAAAGAAAAATAGAAAGCACCAGCAAGCAAATGGAGAAGCTGCAGCGCACAGGAGCAACAAAAACAAAGTTGGAAGTTCCAAGGGAAAGTACCCACCTTGTAAGCATTGTGACAGAACTGGCCACTCACCATTCAAGTGCTGGAAAAGGCCAGATGCTAAGTGTAACAAGTGCAATCAACTTGGACATGAAGCTATCATTTGCAAGAACCAAAACCAGCAGCAAGACACAGATGCCCAAATCGTTAATGAAGATGAAAATGATCATCTCTTTGTTGCAACTTGTTTTTCAGGTAGCATTTCAAGCGATAGCTGGTTGATTGACAGTGGATGCACCAATCACATGACTCGTGACAAGGAACTTTTCAAAGAATTGAAGTCTACAAGAATTGTAAGAGTCCGGATACGTCACGGTGGTCATATTCCTACGAAAGGAATTGGAACTATTGCTATTGCAACCCATTTAGGTACTAAAGTCATTGATGATGAGCTTTACGTACCTGAAATAGGCCAAAACTTGTTAAGTGTTGGTCGACTGCTAGAAAAAGGTTTCAAGGTGTATTTTGAAGATAATTATTGCCTAATCAAGGATGCCTCTAGTCAAGACTTGTTTAAGGTCAAAATGAGAGGAAAAAGTTTCTCATTAGATCCACTTGAGGAAGAACAAATAACTTTTCTAGCAAAAGAAAATATTGCTGAGTTATGGCATAAGCGGGTGGGACACTATCATTATCAAGGGCTTCTCAAAATGCAAAAATCAGAAATGGTGGAAGGCTTACCTGAGTTTGAAGTGATTTCCACAAGCTGCCATACTTGTTAATATGGAAAGCAAAGCAGATTTCCATTCCCAACAGCAACTTAGAGAGCTTCAAATAAGTTGTAGCTGATTCACACCGATGTTGGAGGACCTTAAAGGACACCCTCACTCAAAGGTAGTCGCTATTATATCATTTTTATAGATGATCTGACCAGAATGTGCTGGATATATTTTTTGAAATTCAAATCTGAGGTTGAGAACACTTTCTGGAAGTTCAAAGCAAAAGTGGAGAATGAAAGTGGCTGCAAAATTTAGATTTTAAGATCTGATAATGGCAAGGAGTATGCTTCATGTCAACTCAATTTATTTTGTGAAGAAACAGGAATTGAACACCAATTTTCAGCTCCTTATACTCCAGAGCAAAATGGAGTGAGTGAACGAAGAAACCGATTTATTATAAAGATGGCTAGATGCATGCTGCAAGAGAAGAATTTGCCGAAGAAATTTTGGGCAGAGACTGCAAACACAGTTGTATTTTTGCAGAATAGACTCTCTACAAAGGCAGTAAAGAAATCAAACTCCTTTTGAAGCATGGTATGGGTACAAACCTCCATTGAATTTTCTTAAAGTGTTTGGTTATCTTTGTTTTACCTATGTTCCTCAGGTTAAACGAGATAAATTAGACAAAAAAAGCTGCTGCAGGAATTTTTATTGGTTATAGTACAATTTTCAAAGGCTTATAAAGTCTTCCAGCCACATACTGATACTATAATTATTAGTAGAGATGTCCACTTCATGGAAAATGAAGAATGGGATTGGGAAGATTCAAAGACAAAGCTTGAAACAAGTTTTTTAGATGAAATGGAGGATGATCCACCAGTAAGAGGTACTCGATTGCTCTCTGAAATTTATTAGAGATGCAATGTTGCAATTTATGAACCTACCGACCATGAGGAAGCACTCAAATAGTCCAAATGGAAGGATGCAATGAAGGAAGAGCTGTTCATGATTGAAAAAAACAAAACATGGGAGCTTGTTGATAGACCTCAAGAAAGAAAGGTAATTGGGGTAAAACGGGTGTTTAGAACCAAGCTAAATGCTGATGGTTCAATCAACAAGTATAAAACAAGGCTCGTAGTTAAAGGATATGCATAGATTTTTGGTGTTGATTATTCTGAAACATTTGCTCCAGTAGCAAGGTTGGACACAATCAGATTACTTCTTGCTATTTCTGCGCAACTTGGCTAGAAAGTGCATAAGATGGATGTTAAATCAGCATTCCTTAATGGAATTCTTCAAGAAGAAATTTATGTTGAGCAACCTGAAGGTTTTGTTGTGGAAGACAAAGAAGACAAAGTCTATCGACTTCATAAAGCTCTTTATGGCTTTAAACAGGCACCAAGGGCCTGGTATAGTCAAATAGATGATTATTTGCTTGGTCTGGACTTTAAAAAAAGTCTTTCAGAATCCACACTTTATGTTAAGGAAAATAACAATGAAATTCTTGTTGTTTCTCTTTATGTGGATGATTTTTTGATTACAGGAAGTAGTGCAAAGCTTATTGATGAGTTCAAGTCGGATATGATGCAAGTTTTTGAAATGACAGATCTTGGTCTAATGACATACTTCCTTAGAATGGAGATCAAGCAAGGAAAAGATCAAGTTTTTATTTGCCAGAGAAAATACGCAAAGGAGATTCTCAAGAAGTTCATAATGGAAGATTGCAAAGAAATGAATACTCCTATGGACCAAAAAGAAAAGCTAAGCAAAGATGATGGAGTTGAAAAGGTGGAGGAGGCATACTTCAGAAGTCTCATTAGCTGTTTGATGTATCTTACATCAATAAGGCCTGATATATTGTTTGTTGTAAGTGTTCTATCAAAGTTTATGCATTATGCTAGTGAGGTGCATCTAAAGGCAGCAAAAAGAGTTGTATAGTACATCAAAGGAACTGTCGACTACGAAGTTAAGTTTCAAAAAATTCCAAATATGAAGCTGTTCGGGTATTCTGACAGTGATTGGGGTGGTTCCTTAGATGATATGAAGAGTATTTCAGGGTATTGTTTCAGTCTTGGCCCAAGAAGTTTCTCATCGTGTTAAAAAAAATAGGATATTATGGCTCAATCTACTGCAGAAGCGGAATTTGTAGCAGCAACCGCGACAGTAAATCAAGCATTGTGGCTGAGGAAAATTTTGGTTGATTTGCATACGAAGCAAACACAAGGTACTGAAGTGTTCGTGCACAACCAAGCTACAATAGCAATTTTTCACAATCCTGTGTTTCATGGGAAAACCAAGCATTTCAATATCAAACTCTTCTTTTTGAGAGGTGTGCAGAAAGATGGAGACATTAATCTTCGCTACTGCAAAACAGAAGAACAATTGGCTGACATATTCACAAAGCCTTTGTCAGTCACTAAGTTTGAGTTTCTCATACAAAAGCTTGGAGTTTGTAGTTCCTAAAGCAAGGAAGAGTGTTAGAAGTTTGCTTTCTGGACTGCCATGTTATGTTTTAATTTTTCAAAGTTTGAATAAAATCGAGTCATTGTTAGTTCCTATTCTTTAAGAGATGTGAGTCCACTTTCATAAATTGTGGATCATGTACTATCTATTTTGAATTTGAGATTTTTTTTCTCTTTTCAGTTATTTCCCAGTTCTATAAATGTACGCTGGATGGAGGAAATAAAAGTGACTTCTGCTGATATATTTTCTCTATTTTCTATTGTGTCTTCTTTCCTTAGCTTGTCTTAAAACACCAACAAAAAGGAAGACGTAGCATGAAGATCTTGAGGATTGGGAGTTGGATTGTCCTCATAGGTTCAGGTACAAGGATCTTTACACATCCACAAAGGGCTTGGGAGTTGGATGGTCGATGGACTCAAGTTAAGAGCATCTGATGTGGATTAATAATTCTCATGCCTTGTCTATAACATAATAAATAAAGCCTCGACTCAGGACTTTTCAGATTTTTGTGTCCTGGCTGATATTGAAATCATTTTTCTTTCTTAATTTCCTTTTGTGTCAACGAGTGATTCATATTTAAAAACTTTTGAGACCCATAAAATGACTTATTTGTTAGTGAGGGGAAGGTACACTTGGAGAAGCAGTAGTTCAATTATAAATGCATCTATCTACTAAATTTTTCTTATTTTTATTATCATCATCTATGATATTGGTGTTGAGATATTAGAAATGTTTAGATATTAGGAAAGTTGAGATATTAGGAATGTTAAGATATTATGAATGTTGAGATATTAGGATATTAGTTGTTCTTTTCTTATATCATTCATTCCTTGTATCATTCTTTCCAATTCTTAGAATGGTGATTACCCTTTATATATACTCTGTACATGAACAAATGAAATAATAAAATGAAAAACTACCATTCATCAATTTGAAGATGGTATCAGAGTCATGGAACTGAAATCCGGGATATTTTGTCGGTAAGGCCAGTCATCGCCTCTCTTTCGCGATCAAAAGAGAAAAAAAAAGTGAAAAAAATACTATTGTTTTTCAATTTGAAGGTACTTTTAATCCAGAAATTATTTTGACTGAATCAAACTATGACATTTGGTCACAACTCGTGGAGATGCATATTGCCAAACGGGAAAAACTTTCCTACATTCGAGGTAAGACAAATTCCCAAGAGAGTCAGAAGATGGATATGAAAAATGGTATGCTGAGAATCAAAAAGTGAAGAGATGGTTGTTAATGTCCATGAGTTCAGAAATTATGAAGCGTTACTTACGCTTACCCACCGCTCAAGAAATTCGGAGTGCATTATCAAAGGCCTTCTATGATGGAAGTGATGAATTATAAGTTTTCACTTTGAATAAAAAAGCCTTCACTGCCAAACAAAGCGGTAGGTCTCTTTCTGAATATTATGGAGAGTTAACTGAAATTTTTTGCGAATTGGATCATCGGGATAAGGTAGTCATGAAAGACCCTGAGGACATTGCAGCGGATCGGAAATCCATTGAACGACAATGGGTGCACATCTTTCTTGTTGGATTGGATGGTGACTTTGAGCAAGTTCGAGGAGAGATTCTACGCAAAGATCCTCTTCCCGATTTGGAAGAATACTATGCATTGATTCGACGAGAGGCAGTGTATCATGTTAGTATGAAAGCAGAATCTAACAACCTTGACACCTCAGCTATGGTAGTCCAACAACGATCAACCCAAAATTGGCAGTACCAATCCAAGACCAACCATCCTAAGACAAACCCTAATATTGATAAGTCAACCTTCAAATGCACTCACTGCAATAAGACTGGTCATACCAAGAGTCGTTGCTTTGAAATTATAGGATATCCAGACTGGTGGGATCAAAATTGTGATCAACGAAAAAAGGATTCCAAGAAAACCTCGATTGCAGCTGTTGCCGAAATAAAAACAAAGACTAATGTTGCTGAGAAAGCCTCTGCATTGGTAGCTGCTACAGATTATGGTGATAAGTTTTTAAATACTTCTACACCTGTTATTAATAGTGCATGGATAATTGATTCTTGTGCTACAAATCATATGGCTTTTGATTCTAGACAGGTCCATCCCTTAGACCTTTCTCACAAAAAATTGTTTCCACAGCCAATGGTAACACAACCCCAATCATTGGGGAATGATCCTTAACT